>NW_015150708.1:701338-738533 GCF_000732505.1 Cyprinodon variegatus
TGGAATCTTCCATATGACCTTTAAAGCATGGGGAGCCATCTCTTACAAAAACATTATTTTTACAGTATTTTCTTTCTAAAGGTATTGTTCAGAAGGGAATTTTATATATATATATCAATCATATCTATTAGAAAATAAAAATAAACAACGAGATGCAACAAAACTTTTTTATCAATCATAATGTATTGATATTTATAGCTAGTCAATACACTATTGTCATTAAATAAAACCATAACATATACATTAGAACACTGTTTTATATTGGCTTCCAAAAAAATGTTTATCCTAAACAATCACTGCAAAACTAATATGGGAAATACATCTTTAGACAGCTCTCAGGGAAAATTGACTTGACTCTAGTTGCAGTGTCCTCAAAGGTCCACTTTGTAGGACATTGTAATTGCTACTCGGTAAAGTCCCCCACAGTGTAATAAATTTTTTTTCCTCATCCTTTTCACTTCAGTGGGGAAATATTTAGCTGTTGGTTTCTTAAGTCTCATGACTGTGACAGTTGTATTTACGTATCTTTAGATATAAAGTGCAAATTCTAGGTTAAGTAAAACATACTCATCCTTTTTTTCTCAACTACTTCATTGCATATATTACTAATAAACATGTTTGTATGAAGGGATTATGTAAAGATAGAAGTTTCAGTTCTAACTTTACATAATTTTGAACCGAAGTTTTCCATCAAAGCTTTTAAAAACAATTAATATTGAATCCTTAACTTGGCTCAGTTCCCTTTAGTTGTAACGTCAATGATTTAATTTTCACCTTAACCCTAGCAAGCTATGTGCGGCTGTGTTTTTTGTTTTGTTTTTTTACAGCCTACTTTTGTGCACGGCTAGTGTGTGTTTTTGCTCATAAATGTGTAATTTACTGTCGACAAAGATGTTGATTTCCTGTCTGTGTCATGTGGAACGGCTCTGCAAGCTGTGTCGAGGATAAAAAAAAAAAAGACTGATAGCAGAATCCAGCTAAAACATCAGCCACTGAATCTTATCACAGGAAAAGCACTATGTTTTTATCTACAGTGAATGTTATCCACAACCACACTGAAATATGTTTAAAGTAAAATAATGAAATACATCAAAACGAAAAGTAGAAATACTAACATTAGCCTTGCACTTCAGTAAACCACTGATCATTTAGCATAATCAGCTTTCGCAATATTTGAGTTACTAATGGCTGTAGATAAACGGGTAGACAAAGTACTAAACACCAATATAAAATGTCATTAAATCCCTATTCCAGAATAAATCAAATTTTGGGGATTTACTCTGGACATTTTTCAAGGCCAATCAACAAAAACATGAAACTGACATGTTACAAAAAATTTGTGGTATAAAATGTGCATAAACTTTATTTGTGACTTAGAATTAAGTGTTAAAATTAGAATTAACCTTTAATGGCAAAGTTTGTTCCCACAAACCTGAGTTCTGTTTTCCACCATTTAATCAACAGCCACACTGTATATACAGCATGCAAAAAAAGGGGTAAGGACATAAAAAACAGATTAATGGTGGTATTTACAACTTAGATACACACACAGACTAGCACATATTTAATATAGAATAGTGCAAATGTGTCAAGTAACTTAGCAGAATGTCTACCATGGTTATAATGAGTTCACTGAGCTCAAACAGCGATACGGAGGCTATAGCCTTGGAGAAGAAGCAGGTTTGTTTTTTGACATTGGTGCACCATAGGGTTATTTTGAAAGTAACAGTTGAAACATCCTCAATCAGGATGTATGGGGGCAGCAGATATGTTATCCTTGGTTCACACAGTGAGGTTTTTAAATTGTGACATAATTTCTAAAACCTGAGATACCGGACAAATCACGATAAGAAAATTGTCTTAGATAAAACAGGTCTGGTTCTAAAGTCAGACCTCAATTTAGTTTGGTAACACATCACATTCAACTCAGCAGTTTAGATCACTAATAACTCATCTTAAACAACAGCTTTTTCTCGAAAGATTACCTTTAGAGCCATCACAATAATTAGGTGTCCTTAACATTGTCGGAAGGGGAACAAGTCATTATAAAATGTTATTTTCCTCTGGGATTGATAAAGTTTTTTTTGTGTGTGTTTTTACTATTTTAATTGAACCGATGATCCAACAAAAGCAGTGCTGAACTGTGGAAAAAAAGGGAAATCTAAAACCATCTAGACGTTTAAAACGGAAGAAATATCCTCCCCATATTACCCAAAAAACAATTCAGTAAAAAAAATAAAATGATTAAACTTGTTATTGACTTATAAAAATAAGCATTGATTAACCCTGATATGCTACAGGGAACGATACAGGAATAAGTCTAAAGCTTTTGCAGTTTCTGTAAAACAAGCTGAACTTGTATTGCAGCCATGTTTACTTTAGATGCTAAAAAGCAATTTGTACTTTAACAAAAATTTGTTTAGATGGATGCATAATATGCTGGCACAGTTATGAAGGAAGAACTAAAGAAATTCTGAAAGAAAAAAAAATTCACTGACTATTTATTGTTTAAATCAAATAAATATATTCTTTTTTGCTTTGTGACTTTCAGGCAACAATATGGATTGTTTTCTGCAAGTGAATACCAACACGCTAATAATAGGTGAATTTAGAAAAATGCAAAACAATGAGCTCTAGAAAGACGTTTTTTAATCCAATATCAGGGTAAATATTGAGTATTCATTAAAACAACAGGAGTAACTGAGCAATAAGCTACAGAGACAAGATCACACATTATGTTGAGTTTAAAAAAGTAAGAAAGAATTTAAAAATGTATTTTAGTAACAAGTGATAATCTATTAGTTTACTTTTCTTAACAATTACAACAAAACAACAACTAATTGCTTCAAAAAAAAAAAAATCTGTAATTACTGTTGAATTAAGCAGTGCAGGTTTGATGAGTCAGTTTATAGAAACTGTCCCTATTGGTGTCAATCTAAGAAATCTTAATACTGAACAGCATTAAAAAATGTATTTTATCCTGGTTATTGTAATTTTTTCTTTCTTTCTTTCTTTCTTTCTTACTTTTTCCCCTCTAATTATCTCTCTCTTGAGATACCTGTGTAGAAATGTTTGAATTGATTTTCTAACTGTTCACATTACAAAATCACAAAATAAAAGCAGCGTTTCCACCTGTGAGATTACATTTACTGGCGTGCCTATTTCCCTTAAAATGCCCAATTCCCCCTCCCAATAAATTGTGCATCAAAAACAAAGACATAAAAAATGTTTAAAACAATTTTACAGAGCATTATTTTTCATTGCATACTTCCGACATGTAGCAGCAAAAACAAGCCTTAAACACCAAGCGCTTATGAGACTTTCTGACAGAGATATTCAAAAGTAGGGCATTTCAAAACCAAACAACAATGGGAGATGTCTCTGCCTGCAGTCCTCAACAATGCTCACATGAATAATGGTATTATCTCAACACGTTGAACCACACTGATAGTTCAATTTAGAAACAATCACACAGTCTGTCACTTCTCTGCTGCTCGCTTGCCTGCCTAATTCTGTCCCAAACACTTGCATGCATGTAGCAGAAGAGGCCCTCAGTCTAACTGTCTGCTGAAAATGGGATAGAGGGAAAAAATGGGCTCTTTTTCAGTAGGGGAACTCAGCTCTCAAACACAGACACACACAGATCTCCACAAAGGCAGGGCCAGTATCCCCCTGAGTGTTCCCTACTGCTGTGTCTATGAAAAATTTACACAGGAGTGATCTCATCAGCTATTTTGAGCGCATCTCAGACCCAGGAAGGTTTTAAAGAGCTAGTATCTGTCTTGGCTTTTGGTGATGATTATGTTCACGTCTGACTAACACCAGAACAACACTGTGAGTGTGTTTGCGTGTGTACATAAAACATGATCAGCTGTGCGCCTCTTTGTCTTACTGTTCTATAATAACACTGCAGCATGCTGTGCAATACTGAAAATTGCCTCCAAACTTGGACCTCATCTAATGCAGACATTGCTTCGCTGGAACTCTAAGATTGAAAGCAGAAGATATTACTCATCTTAAGCTACATCACTTCCAGCCATAAAATAGTTTATATCCATTCCAAGAACAGAAGCGTTCACTGTTCCACCTGCAGGATCCTCAATGATTTTGACAAGACTCTTTTTATTCTCCTCACAGGACACACACACACACACAATCACTGCGAGGGGGGTTACAGAGGGAGACAAAAAAAATCAATTGCTTTTGAAAGAACTCCATCAGCAAATTGAGTCAATTTCAGGTTTCTCTCCTGAGTCTCTGATGCAAAGACTCACCACAAACATTGCAATCCAATTTTATAGTGGGAGTCAGGCTGCTCTTGAGATGAATAGTCTGGATCTGAAGTGTTGATGTTGGAGGCACAGGTCTACTTGCTTGTACTTACTTTCCCACATGTAATGAGATAGGCTCCTCCATCCTCATTTCCACAACAATGAACCTCTGGAAATGTTGGAAGAGTTTCGAAGGTAAGCAAGAGGCGGCAATAAAAGCAGAATCGAACTGGTTCAAGTAAACATTAACATTCTCTGAAGGTTTTCAATCAATATGGGAGATCTTTAGCATCTGTTACACCGTTATTCCAATATAACTAAACCGAATCAGACACATTCACTTGATCATGAAATACCGACTAAAAGACAAAACCAAACTGCCCAGATTATTCATTTCCATACCCGCTTTAATCTCAGGAAAGCATTTGGTAGCACGGAAGAAAAGCAACTGGCAGGACCTCAGTATTAACCCAAGAGAAGCACTCAGACAGAGGTACTTTGAAAGACATACAGGGCTGTGAAAAATTAACATTTCCTATTTTTGCTTTTTCAATCATGCTAGATCATCAAACTGTTTTTAACATTTAACAAAGACATATTAGATATGACTTATTTTAGATATTAGACTACTTACTACCATTTTCTGAATAGGTTACATTTTTAATTAGCCATAATTAACCACATATTTGGACAGCCAAGTTTAATAAATTTGGCCTCGTTCAGCCCAGATAGAAATCAAAACTTAGAAACCAAAAGATCCTTTAAAAATAACCTGTCTGATAAATATAAGTATGTAAAATGACTTAAAATGGCAACACATCACACAGCAAGCACACAATTCATGAAAAGAGGTAAATCAACAGAGAGCAATTAGCATTACCAGTCTTGAACAGAGAGCCAATTGTAAAGCTTGATAAACCTGTTATTACAGATCTTGGTTTTAAGGTGGACAGTGATTTTAAATTGGACAGCCAAATTAGAGCCGTGGTTAAGTCCAGCTTTTATCATTTAAGGCGATTGGCGTCAGTGAAATCTTTTCTTTCCAGGCAGCATTTTGAAACACTGATCCACGCTTTTGTTTCAACTCGATTGGACTACTGTAATGCACTTTATCTGGGAGTCAGTCAGTCGCTGCTCTCACGTCTGCAGCTAGTACAAAATGCTGCTGCACGACTTTTGACAGGTACTCGAAAGAGAGAACATGTGACCCCTGTCCTGGCCTCACTTCACTGGCTGCCTGTATATTTTAGGATTCATTTTAAAATTCTTATGTTTGTTTTTAAATCATTGCATAATCTTGCCCCAGCTTACCTCACTGAGCTTCTTCATCCTTACGTACCCCATCGGTCTCTCAGGTCAGCAAATCAGCTGCTCTTGGAGGAACCGAGAACAAAAAGGAAGCTCAGAGGGGACAGGGCTTTCTCTGTTATGGGCCCCAAATTATGGAATGACTTATCTTTGCAGGTCAGAGAGGCCCCTTCTTTGACCATTTTTAAAGCTCGTCTTAAAACCCATCTATTTTACTTGGCTTTCAACACCAGTGGGATCTAGTTTTTAAATTGTATGTTTTTGTTTTTTTTAAACTGTTTTTAAATTACTTTAATTATGTTGTGTTCTTAAATTGTACAGCACTTTGTATCAACTGTGGTTGTTTTAAAGTGCTTTATAAATAAAGTTGGTATGGTATGGTATGGTAATAGTTTAAATTCAGTTTATTTATATAGCAGTCAATTTATTTGCCAAATTCACAACACATATCATCTCATGGCACTTTATAGAGACAAAACAGTCAGACCGGTTAAGAGTTTTTATCAAGGAAACCAAGTTTCATTGAGTCATTGATATGCAACACATGCTACTCCTGATGAGCTTATGGCAAAAATAATTGTTTGCATTTTGTCCTTCACTCTTCAGCAATCTCTCATACCGAGCATGCATGCAGCGACAGTGGGGAGGAAAACTCAATTTTTAAAGGAAGAAACCTCCAGCAGAACCAGGATCAGTGCTAGCTGTCATCTACTGAGGTTGACTGGGGTTTAAGGAAACAGAAGCAGAATAAAGAAAGAAGCAGATATACAAAAGACAGCTGTTAATTAGCTCCACATGGGGCCACATGAGTCTGGCAGATGAGCTATGAGCCAGTTCTTATCCAGCTATCTTTTATAGGTTATATCCAGGATTTAATTAGCTCACTCCAAAATCTTCTTCAGTCAAAGACCATCGTACCACCAGCAGCACCTTGTCTGAATTATGATGATCGTTTATTTTCTGAAATTTGCTGTGTTAGCCTGTAATGTGACTCAAACCTCTCAGAAAGTTAGGGGATCATCAGGATGTTTTTGGCAAATGTGAGACAGGCTTATGCTATTTTTGGTCAGCTGTGGTTTTTACCTGGTAGCTCTTCAACGGAAGCCGTTTTTACCTATATTTCCTTATTGTTGAATCACAAAAAACACTAGAATTGTTAGGATGACTTAACTAAAGCAAGTGCAGTCTGTCTATATACAATAAGATGTTGTCCCCTGTTCTTCTATGACCTCTTAGCTGACTCTTTCATGCTTTCTGAAAGTAATTTTATTAAGCTGTTCCTCGGAAGATTCAATACTGTCCCATATTTTCTTAATAAAAAGATACTGTCTCTCTCTTTGTGCTTTGCTCCCTTGGTTTTTGAAGGTTTAGAAACCATTTCAGACTAATGGGTTTCACTAATAACAAATGCAAACAAACAAAACCAGTGGCTATAGTGCACATACAGTATGCTGCATTTAAAATGCATTTGAAATCCTAATTGTGACATTAACAGGGCTCAGTAGACAAATGCACGCATTACTTATTCTGGAGCCAAGGCTGATAAATGAAAAAGCTTAGATGCAAAATAAATATATTTGTCTAAATCTGAACACCTGAAAGGCAGGGGAATAAATAATAAAGAAAAAAGAAGTGCACCTCTTATCTAAATACCACATTTATCTCAGAGTTATATTTACCTAATGGTAATGGTAATTATCTTGACTCCAAGTAAATGATGTTTTCAGTGAGACCATGGCTGCACACTCTTTTGATTAATGATGCGTTCATTTGCCATTTAATTAAAACTCTAAAAGCTCCAGGTTTTCTTCTTTTAAATTTACATCAAATGGTTGGTACCAAAGTAGATTCTCTCAAGCTAATCACCTGGGCAAACACTCATATCAGCAAATGAATCTGATCTGCTGAACCTGTGGATCATTACTCTTACATTAAGCATCCTCATGATAGCAGCAAAAAGCCCTACAGCTTGATTATTGCACGAGTCTGGATGAGTCTTGATGAAGCTGACAGAGCATATCTAATAGGGAGTGTCTGAACTGCTGCTAACAAAATAGGCAGAGACATTCATCCCACTAAAAGATGCTTCATAACAGCGCACACCATGAAAAGAGAAGATCAAGCAGGCTGTATATTGACAGGGCAGCTCTCAGGGTCAGAAGAGGAAGAATGTAAATAACTCTGAAGCATCACTCGCTCATTAATGCCTGAACTGAACAAGGATAGCGGTTACTACATTTTCTACAGCGGGCGAGCATGGCGATAAAGTTATTATCTTTGATGATGCAGTGGGTAAAATTTAGCCAAGACGGCAGAGGAGGAATCCGGTTTCATGCATGAATATTTGAACCCACCATCAACAGCAAATGACCTGTTCAGTGAGGAGAGGAGGAAGCTTTCTCCACTGTGTAATTTAAAAATGAGGTGTGTTTAAAAAAAGGTAATCAGAAAAAGCTCACGCTTTTACCCTACCTAACATTTGACGAAATGCCCATGCTCAAATCTGCTTATTAACTTTATGAGCCAGCAAACAAAAGCAGGATATTACTGTCCATTCTGTTTCAAACAGACTAAAATTGAGTGGCCTAAGAGGCACAAGTAATGCAAAAGACAGTTTAACTACTTATTATTTAAACCTTTTCAAAATAAGTTCATTTCACTGGCATTTAAAGCGATGAGTAACACAAAGGGGTGCCTAATTGTTAACTTGTTTTTTAGACATCACCTAATAAGCATGGTCTATCCGTAGGGGATTTCATCTTCGTATAGATGCAAGTCTTCAATTACCGTCTTCGAGGTTAGACTGCAAACAAGCCGTCTGACTCAGGGATGAAAATAATTACCTACTGTAGCAATCAATAGTTACTCTGAAGGAGGTGCACATATTAAAGGCTGATAGATGAGGGGCAATACTAAAGCTCTCGTTGAAAGAAACAATAAAATGTTATGGGACTCTCAAAAAGGGTGTTCAATTTAGACCATTTTTTAAAGATTTTTTTTTTTAGATTGATGATTTCCATCCAAAACAGCCGCTGTTGCAAAAATCTAGAACAGTGCATCGACCTGAATAATCCCACAACACCCCTACTATGAGACACGGTGATGGTAGCATCAGGATGCGGTAATTCTTTTCTTTAGCGGAACTATTAAATGGATTTTATTTTACAGTATTAAAGGGAACATAAGCTATTGTTAAGAGGTTAACCTAACTAGATCAAAGCATATTCATGGGTTCAAATGTTTCAGTCAAATTTCAGACCTAAACAAAAAAAAAAAAAATCAGTTTTACTGTAGATGATGAAATGCTGGTTTTTACTGATGTCCCAGATTAAATCGTACTGAGATTAAATTGTATATCAAAAATAAAGGGTAAAAATATGTCATTCTTAAATGTGCTAAAGGGTTGATACATACTAACTTGGCCAGTCAGACTGACTTACAGAGGGCATAAGTCAGCCTGGTAAGGCTTAATGATCTCCTGTCTAAAACAGACAAGTGCAATCCCAGAACAAAATGCTGACCTAAAATGCAACGATACAAATCTAGATTGCAGCTGAAACATAGGGTTGTTTTATTTATACCCTTTATTATGTTCTAAAAGAGCTGTTTACATTGGTAAAGTTTCAACAAAAGGCTGCTGTAATAGCTTTTTTTTTTTTTTTTTTTTTAAAAAAAAATATGTTTTCTGTATCAGATACATATCTATCTAATGGTTTTAAACTGTTTCTGCTGACTCTGTTGGTCCTGCCTTTGAAACCGGGCTCTATCTGCACCTTTCCAATATAAATTAGTCTGCTAGCCAAGCTACTGTACACCAAAACCCCAAAAGCACGGCCTGTATCTAAGAGAATAGACTTTAAAATACTTCTGTTAGTCAATAAATCTCTGAATATACTTAGCCTAAATACATCACAGACTTGCTATCAGTGTATCAACCCTGCAGAGCACTCAGGTTCTTCTGGCTCCAGTCTGCTCTGGATACCTAGAACCAGAACTAAACATTGAGAAGCGGCATTTAGTTCCTATGCTCCACTTATCTGGAACAAACTTGCAGAAAACTGTAAAAGTGCGGAAAGCCTGAGTTCCTTTAAATCAAGACCAGAAACACATTTGTTTAGGATTGCCTTCGACTGATCTAGTTAAACAGTTCAACTGAAACAACATTAGTTCAACTTTTTTATTTTCTTTAGTCCAACTTTTTTTTTCTGCATTTTTTATTTATTTATTTTTTCCTACTTGCTTTGATTCTGTTTTATTTTCCTATATTTTAATCATGTAAAGCACTTTGCATTGTCGTTGTAATGAATTGTGCTATACAAATACATTTGCCTTGCCTTGCCTCAGGAGCTAAATAGAAATAAACACTTCACAATTTTACGAAGCATTAATCTGTTTCTTCCACTTCATGATTATACACAATTTTGTTATCTAGCTAAAAAGCAGTAGATTTTTGGGTTGACTTTTGGGGTCAAATCAGCAATTATGGAAAAGTTTTAGTGTCATGAAAACTTTGTAAGCCAAAATCTGAACATGAAGTACTTCTCAATAACTTCAGTTTTTCACCTTCCTATTTCAGTATCACCGATGTTGTTATTTTTGTCTGCTGTCAAGAAACACAGGGTCATGTTGTGTCAGGATTGCTCTGCAAATCTTTCAGTGCAAAAATAACCTTAGCTTCACAATTCCACCTTCTCCCAAAAGGCGCTTTTTGCTTTGACCTTGGTGGAAACACATTAAGAAAAACAAGTAAAAAGCCCCAGCTGATGTCTCTTTTAGGTCAAACAAACTTCAGCTAAAAGTTTGGCTTTTGTAATTCAGAGGAAGAAGTACCTTCACAGTAGGCATTATCATCACGCAGGGGGCGGAAACCATCCTTGCAGACGCAGCAGTCTCCTGCCTCCAGGTTGACACAGTCAGAGTGCTCCATGCAGCCGTGGCCTTCTGAGCAGAAGTCATGACCTTTGGGAGGCAACGATCCAAAGAGGTTGAAACCCCAAGGAGACGGGAGACAAGGAATCAGTGGGTTATGAAGCAGGATCTCATACTCAACATTAGATTTGTTTTAGTGAGGATATTCATACTTGCATATTGCACTGCCGACTGCTTATATTTGCACTGCCGACTGTTTATGCACAGCACCAATTGTTTACATTTACATCTGCAATAACGTACTTTAACTGTAATATGCAAATACCTTTCACTGCACTTTAATTTAGATAGCTTCTGGCCAAACTCTATTTATTCATTTTATAGTAAAACCCATCTGCATATTATGCTATTGTACATAACTGTAAAAACCTTTTTTTTTAATAGTAATATCCATCTGTATATTATATTCGGTACATATCCAGCTGTAAATTTAGTTCATAACACTAGTGATCTATATATTATATTCATTATTTATAATAGTATTCATCTCTATACTCATTCAATAGAAATACCCACATCCTGTATTTATGGAATCATTATTTATCCTGCACTTGGTGCTTTTGCACTTCTGGTTAGACCTAAACTGCATTTCGTTGCCTTGTACCTGCACATGTGTAATGACAATAAAGTTGAATCTAATCTAATATATCTAATATATATATATAATGTGAAAATGCTAATCTGGTTTTTCTTATCCCCCCTCCCCAAAAAACAAAATAAAATTTATGTTTTTTAAATAGATTCCACAGCAACATTTACAAAACATCAAATGGAAGAGTAATATTCAGTTAAAACCTTTAAAATCTGGCAACATCCCACATTACAATGAATCTTAGAAGAAATGCACTCGTATTTCTCTTGCCATAAATGCCAATTATAGCCTCCGCAGTTAGTTGGAACCTTGGTTGAGATGAGTCAAAAGCTACATCGAGAAGAGTGAAAAATTTTCTACCAGTAATTTTAGAGAATATATTAAAATATAGCAAGGATATTTTTCTGACAATAAGAACTAATGGTAATTACATCCCTGATGTGATCTACTATGGCTCTAACATTTAGCTGAGAGCAAAGCACTAGATCTTCTCCTATAGCAATTCACAGCAGCAGACTCCCAAAGAGATATATTTACAGTAGACACTGTTGTTGGTAAAAGGTCTCTAGATCTTCAGGAATACCAGGTAGTAGTCATGTAGGTGCAGGCATCAGGTGTTTTCATCCTAATAATCCTTCATTTAATGTCTGACCTCAATGTGTGTTCGAGCTTATGTGAGATGAGTTTCACAACAATTCTAGCAATTTCAAAATGTGTCTATTTATAATGGTAAGCCTACCAAATGATGCCTAATGGCTGTTAGGCAGACTTTTTCCATCCCTTTGCCAGCCTAGTATCCAGTGGCTAAGAAAAATTGGCCTTTGCGTCATGTCATATTTATAATGCAAGTGAACATAAAACAGTGGATTAGTAAATTGTGTAGTAAAAAAAAAAAAAAGTAAAAAAATGTTGTCAAATTCTCCAATTACCATTATTGTCTATTGATAGATAGACGATAGACAGTGAGACAAACAGCCTTTATCAGGGCAACCAATAGATGTAGAGTAGACTAAAGAACAATATCTGTGATTTTATCCGTTTATTTTGACAGACATCTGTAAGCTGCAGCTTTAAATTGAAAGTACTCTATAATAAACAATAAATGTTACAGTCCGACTCAAAGGAGAAAAAATGTACAGCGTGACAAATCTTAAATACCTCTGCAGACTTTACAGCATCTGCTGCTCAAAGTGATTTGCTCTGACTCCGGGCAGTTGAGTTCAGGACAGGGATCGTTGGGGACGACTCGATGCATGCTTCTCTCCTGTGAAGGGCACATCAAAATTCTCATGAGCTACTTCTCTGTTGAACTCTGCCGCCCCCCTTCCTTTTCCCAGAGCCTGAGGATAATTATGTAGGTAATTATGTTTCCTCTTCCAATGTTCCGCTCTCCCTCCTCCTTGTACGTTCATTATAGTCCAATTATGGATTGGTCACTCACAGGTGTTTCCTTTCCAAGCTACCTTTGGAGGTGAGGAAAAAATATGGCATTTCTTTATTAAAGGAAACAAATGATTAATCAAACATTTGGATTAAGTCTGCATTTAGTGAGAAGAATGGATTAGAGGTTCTCTTTTCCCACATGCCTTTAGACAGCTTCTCTAATCATCTTATCTGTATGCTTCCCATTGATGCTAATTTGGACTCATTAAAATTCTGAGATAGCTAGGATAAAACCAATCACATATCTCTGTCAGATTCTTCAGCACAAAGGCTTTATTTCATCTTTAAACAAGTCTCTGTAAAAGATATCTAACATGTTTTACAGCCTTAACTGATCATAGTGTGGAGATGATTTATAGAACTGCGGTAATTTTCTGTCTCCAAAAAAGTCAGAAAACAAGTTTCTTTGCAAGTAAAAGTTCTTACCAGTCACCACCTAAAACCTCAACCCTTTTTTCAGCCAGCAGGCAGATAGTAGATCAGAAGCATGACAAGCGGCTGTCAGGGAGAGCCCGGAGAAGTTTGCGGCATTGAGTTGACTGACAGCCCTCCCCTTCCCCAATTCTTTGATCTGCCGGGGGCTGCCAGTCATTTTGCAGGGACTACAGATGGGCCAGGTGTGGTGGAAGCAAGCCAGACAGCTGTCTGGAATGGCAAATCCTAACAGTTCATTGGCTCAACACAGAAATCAGTTGATTTCTGTGATGCAGACGGGTGATTAAAACTTCAAATCACTTTTCCGTGATTGATTGAGCTTGTCTGGTGTAATGGCATCAAGTGAATTGCTCCCAAAAGTGAGCAATAATCCCATCTGGAGCAGCAGGCAAGGATAAGCAAAACATTTTGAATAATTAGTTAATAAAACTAATTTGACTAAACGTTGTATCTAACAATTAGTTTTGAAAAATGAGTTTTTATTCAATGACAGATGCACTACTTACAGTAGGTCTCCAAGGAGCAGAGCTCAGCAGAGCCTCAGCCAAAATAGATTGTTGAATATATTTGAATTTGAATCTCTTTTGTTTTCAAGGTTAACGTATGAGGTATTTTTAAAATTGACAGAAAAGACAGAAAAATGCATGGTTTAACATTACCCACAATTTGAGGGCAAAATGTAGTTATTAACAAACACTCATCAGGGTCTAGAAAGCAACAAAGCAGAACAGCTTTGAAAAAACAAACTAATTATGCACAGCTGACTGCACTAAAAAAAATTTCTGCAATAGCTGTAAGCTGAGAAATAAATTGCGAGCCTGAATACAGTGCACCAACCACACTGCCCCCCCCCCCCTTTCTCTTTTCTACTGTTGTCCAAAGGAGAGCCTCATGGCTCCATAGTTGGACTCCTGCTCTTTATCTTTTACACAAAGAATCATGATAATTTATTCTCCCCAATTGTATCTTAATGACTGTACTTTACTCCTATTGAGGTTAAATGTTAGTTAAATTAATGGACTTTTGAAAGCTCTGGTTATGTGTCTACAAATATTTCTGCAGGTAAACTCACTTTGCAGGACCTAATTGAATTTAAACCTATTTTGGAAGAGTGTAACCATCTTCATACATCTATGATTACACAGATTTTATTTTTCAGGATTCTATGCTGACAAGGCTGGAAGACAGATCACGAGTTGGATGCTGTCTGTTAGCTTATGGGGATTCATCCATTGAGGATTCCACTATTTAGAGTTTCTACCTGATATAAATAAATGCGTATGTGGACATTATCTGGACTTTAATAAATAACATTTTGACAAATCACAGGTTATTTTTGTGCCATAGAGCTTAATATAATAACCAGATTTTCCTGGTTATTATGATATTATATTAAAAGAAATTAACTGTAAATTAGTTCTTAGTGGTTATTTTGAATTAACCATACAATTAAAAAGTAACTCTGGTCAGATTCAGGTTGATAAAATATTTAACGTCAAATCAACTTTGTAAGTTTAGTTAGAGTCTGTTTGAACTGGAGGTTAAAGGAGAACCACTTGTATTGTCCTAATACCGCCACCCATTGGACTAAAGTGTGTTTAATCCAGTAGGTGTTTTTCTCAGGCTGATTGTTGTGGTGCTCCCAGAGTAATGGGAATAAATATCATGCGACTTTAAACTCCAGGACTTTAACCCTTTATAAGGCAAGTTACCGTTTTTGATCACAGGACAAACCTGTCACTCAGTGAGGTCTAGAAGCACAAGATCTATATCCAGCCATTCAGCAAAGATCCTGCTACATGGCTGTACATCTTATTTGGGCATTTGACCAATTAGATGAGCCCTTTAAGTTGAAGAAAAAGTTAACAGGCCAAGAAAAAAAAAAGATAAAAAGCTAATTGAAAAGCTAAAAAGTTAATAGGCCTAGTTAAAATTATATTAAGGTTTATAAACAAAAAAATGTAAGTGCCAGTATCAGCATTAATGCCTCTAAGGCAGGGGTCTTCAACGTTTTCCAGGCCAAGGACCCCCAAACTGATGACAAGATGGAGCGGGGACCCCCTAATTAAATATATTGTATGAAATTGTGATATATCAACCTGGTCGTATAGTCACTCTATTACAGATGGAGTAATGTAAGGAAAGTACTTTCTCCCTGGCATTATTAAAGTATTTCTGATTCCTGGTTGATGGGACAGGTGTTGTGAATGAAACGGTGCCCAGCTTGAAAGAGCTCCTGTGTGTCGCTGAATGTGTGCATTGATGACTGAAAGACATCTTCTGCCTCCATTTATCTGTTTACTACAGTGTGTTGAATTCATGTTAATGTGGATTTAAAGACATTTCAATTCAGGAGGGAATATATCAATCAACCAAAAGTTTTGCGACCCCCCATGCCGTACCTCCGCGGACCCCGTAGGGGACACGGACCCCCTGTTGAAGACCTCTGCTCTAAGGTTATGTTGGGAAAAAAATGTGTTTCATTCACTCTCAGAGTGTTTTTCAATTTCTTACAGAAGCACTTTTGTTATTTTTCTTAATATATTTGGGCAAGCTGGCATTTCTTTTTATTACATTAACATTCATTCTTGCCATCAAAATATCTGTATATTTTTTTTTTATGTTACAAAGGTAATACGATCTTATCCTGGATTCCAATAACACTATTTGCTTGAAATTTAGATTTTCAAAGTATTGCACTGAGAGCCATATAAAGGGTTAAGTGGAAATCTGCTATTGTTTAACACCTTCACTGAAGGTCTTCTTTTTATGCTGAAACTTAACTTTATTTCTTTTAATAAGCAAGTCTTGTTTGTTTTAACATTTATTTGATATTTTGCATTGAGAAGGAGGCACCGTTCATGAATGCACCAGGCCAGTATTTACACAGGTTAGATACTTTCTACAGTCCCATTGTCTTTCACATGTTTATCCCTGAATGTAGACATCATAAACAATAATACTGACCTCTTAACGGGCTTTAATCATTGAACCAATGGCACCAAAACACGTATTAGTCAATACTGTGATTTGTTGGCAAACTGGGGTTAAAAGTTTTGCCCAGCGCACATAGACAAGGGGTTAGAAAAAGACAGAATAAAACCCAAAGCCTTGGGATATCAAGGTGTTCTGTGTGCTGCTGCTAAGCTATCAACCTTGTATATTCTTTGCCATAAGAGCTTTTTTATTTGAATATTCATGTTTGTTGTTCCATAGTTACTTTTGTGTTTATGTTTGTGGTACCATAGCCTCTTTTTCCTGGAATAACAAGGAGACAATTAGAAATGGATTAGAAATTGTAATAATGGAGAAGCTTACATCCATTTAAATAATTACAAAAAATTAACCAACAGTTTATAATAAAGAGTTTATTCCGACAGCTCACCAATTTAATATTTGTACTGTTGCTTCACATTTTGCTAATTGCTTGTCTGTAAATGTTATTTGTTTTTATGTAATGTATCATTTCATGGGCTTTGTGATCATTTCCTCCATGAAAATTATATTGATACAATGCTACTTGGATTAATAAATATAATAAAACTACTTACTAAAAAAAAAAAGAGTTATATCTAAATTAGTTCTATTTAGGAAACTCTTATATTTGAACTTCCTCTATACTGGTAACTCTGTGCTCTGAACCAGTAAATTACTTATTTTTGGAAGTGGTCTCTGCGGGAGTTAGATGTGGCTCAACAAATGTTTCTGGTGTGTTTACATGAGAAGACTTTCAGCAAACAGGGTTTTAAGTGATTCATCTGAATTCTAATGTTCTGAGATAAAGAAAGAGGTTAAGCAGAGCACAATTGCGGTGCTTAGAAAAGTTGGTAGGGACAATGGAGGCCAGCGAAATGAGCTCAGCAGCTCTGTAAGCCTTAATTCCGTTAGGCTAGCACTTTATGGATGCAGTGAGACAGCATACTGTACACTGTGTCACTGACATCAATAGTGTAAAAGCTACTACCTGAGTAACTGCCCAATTTGCTTTCAGGAGAGGATTTTGATTAAATTCTTTTCACTGAATAGGATGCGGTGCATGTTTCTGAGTGCATGCTCTGAATTGACTTACCCTGCATTCAAACAGCAGGCACCTGTCAGAAGAGTCGCGCACAGCTCTCTGATCTCCCTCCACCAACTCTCTTCCACCGAACAAGCAGACAGCTGGTGGCACACAAAGACAAAGGCACATGTATGTACACTGCAGAAAGGGCACTAAATACATGTAGAATAAACACAGACAGAAAAGATTAAGTCCACATTTACTTGATATTATATCTAAATGACCAATCTGGCTCTTTTTCCACACAGAATGTCAACAAAATGTGACTTAGGATGAGATACTATTAATATTATCTGCATTAAAAGTTTCACAAATAAATTGTTTCACTGTTTTATATTTTATATTCTGTCAAGACTGGTGAATATTTTGTTTTATTTTGTGCATATCTATTACATGTTTTTCTTGCTATTTATAGAGCCAAACAAGCAGGAAAGAAGATTTGATAAACTGTTGCCTTGTCTAAAAATGGCATAAAGAGTCAAGCATTGTTTAAAATACCTGGAGATAAAATAAGAGTAAAACATTTTTTACAGCAGATGAGTTCTTCAGTGTTTGGATCAGTAATTGGCAGCATTTCAAGTTTTGCATTGTTAAAGTGAATAAAAAGAACTAGAAAGGATTCATTTTTTTAGGACCTTTTAATGTTCTTTTTTGTTTCTGCATTTTTTATTTTTATTTTTTTCCTACTTGCTTTGATTCTGTTTTATTTTCCTATATTTTAACCATGTAAAGCACTTTGCATTGTCTTTGTACTGAATTGTGCTATACAAATAACCCTTTAAAGCTCGATCCAAGAATAAAACAAAACAGATTTACTTTTCTTTGGTTTGAAGTCCTTATTTAGCCTTTTAACAAAATATGTAAAAAGAAAAAACAGAAATAAATGTTTGATATTAATAATTTATTACTATGCGATAAGTCAAAATTATTTTTGTGTAGTCTTCTGCCCTCTGTTATCAGGTTTATCTGATTGTGTACAATAGGATTTTGAGCAAAGTTTTTACCATTAAATTATGCAAAAGGTGTCAGACGCAAAACATTTCAGAAACCGTATGTATCAAATATGATACATTTGGCATTACAGGGATAAATTTGCCTTACCTTGCCTTGCCTTGACTAATGAGGGACTGAATCCCACTTTTGAGGGGGGCATTCTCTGATCTGCTATTATTATTAGTCCAAGTCTTTACCAATTCTTGCAAAGGAATTTTTTTACACTTTTTATAAATGTCTACAATCTAATCTACAATCCAAAACTAAACTCTATTTCATGTGGGTTATTATGACGGATCAAAAAGAATAATGCAAATGCCTCTGCTTTTTCAGGTGGAAGTATTTTTGTTTATTTTAACGCAGGGTTTTTACATCTACTGATGTTTTCTTTTTAAAATAGTGCTTACTTCATGTAAAGTATCTGAACAGCAAGTTTTAAGTTTTGCCAAAGATAACTTATCAAAATCGGTCTCTACTTTAGGTGAATTAAAACACATGATTGCTCTTCAGTTTAAACCATTCTGCTTTAGCTCTTCTTTTTTGTGTAGGATAATTTGCCTACTGAAATGTGAAACTTGTGACACTACTTTTTTTTTTAAGGATTTCCCTGTATTTAGCTCAATTCATTTTACCATCAACCACTTCTCTATCACTAATAAAAAAAATAAACAATTGTTTATTCATACAGTTGGGTTACGCTACTCTTACGTTTGACACCTCAGTCTTCATCGTAATGCAGTATTAATGTTGACATGTCATAAAAACACAAAAAGGCATAAATAAACTTTGATGCGTTCATAGATCCTCTGAACTGGGAGTAACTATGGACCTTTTTGCTGTCTCTGTAACTGTCACCATTTCCCAACCAGTCACTATGGAACGATGCGTGCCCCTTGCTTAGTATACCTTTGGTTCAAACCTTTGCCTTCATGTTTGGAATACGGAACGATCAGCGCACTTTCAGGTCTTTAAAGCTTGGGAAATTATTTCATCCTCTTATAACTCATCTGATCTGCCTGCCAATTTGCTTTGTTTTTTGTAGTGTTGGTTTAATTGTGTTTTCTAACAAACCTCTTTATCTTTAATTCTTTTAAAAAAGCTACGTTTGTACAGAGATTAAATTAAACACAAATAACATTTAGGGTAAACAAATTAAAAGACACTGGCCTAACTTTAGATTTTATTTGCACATATTTCAAACAGTAATTTTCTTTGAAATTCAGAGTTGTATTCACTACTTTGCTTTGATTTATTTATTTGATTTATTACATAAAGTCCCAATTAGTTTATGGTTATAATTGAATAAAAAGTATATAAGTACTTAAACTCAGTACAGTAGACACGATGATGCTGCAACTACCACATCCATTATTATTAAAATTAGTATATTAATAACATTAAAAAAAAATTGAACCTATACTGGTAGCTCTACAATGGAAATGACACAAAAATTATCATTACTTGACAGGAAATGTCTCTAATTTCCTTATATTTTGCATTTTCCCAAAGTTGAACCCGGTGCTGTTCAATATACCTGAAATATTCTGTTCTTATTATCAGAACCTTCCTTAAGCTTTTTAAAGCCTCAGGTAAATGAAAGTCGGACCAAATCAAGCATGTTAAACCCAATTAAGTGCTGCGACAGAAGAAGTGATGACATAGTTAATGTGCTGAGAGAGAAAGCACTTCTCAGCGCTGCTTTAACAAGATTCTGTTTTAAATAATGGAAGAGGCTAATGGGGGTTGGGCTGTTGTGAACTATAGCGTACAGGTAGAGGAGTTAGTTTGATGATCTGTTGGGGTCAGACAGGTTCAAACTGATATGAGGAGCAGGAATGATTGACACTACAGGTCATGCACCATCACAAAGAGGTGCATGATGAAAGCGGAAGGCTTCTGAAATACTGTACTTGACAGACAATCGGGGAAAAAAAAAACTCTGTGCAAGGCTGAGTAAAAAGGAGATAAGGCTTTAATTTAGAGAAGGAATCATGTCTTTGTGGAGGAGAAACATGCAGTGCAGTTCTCTCCAAAGCCGCAGCATGCCTCATTAGCTGTGTGTACCTCGTTGAGATAAGTGAGCTCAGGAGTGTGGAATTTAAGAGTATTACCTGCTACGTATTTATGTTTGTGAAACCCTGCTGCAGATAGAGTTATGGTTAAAGCCTCCTGTGCTGCAATCCCTTGAAATGATGCTGAGGCAAGATGTTTAGAGGCCAGGACTAATGGCTTCTCTGCGAGCTGAATCTCATCTTACATCGCACTTGCAAACAAAGCTGGAGAGCAATGGCAGAGGTGTGTGGGAGTTTGTGACGAGTGAGTTTTCAAATGAAATCCACTTACACAACGTGTGAAGTCAAATCTACAAAGAAAAACTATGCATACCTGCATTCTGCACCATCATTGCATTATTTATATGGTGCTTGAAAGAATATTTCTGTGCAAACAGCCCGGAAAACTTTCATATACAATATACATCAAATCTAGATTTTGTCAAACAATCTGATTATTATTATTATTATTATCATATATTTTTTTGCATTTTAAAGTGTAATTTACTTTGCAAGAAAGACTGTATTAGATGTTGCAGCTCCCTGCCAGTCTATGTCATGCAACTTTCTCAGCATGCGTTGTTCAGTCCTCTGTCTACACAGGAGGAAAGCTGCCATAGAAGTATTTCAGCTAACTGCTTCTGCGTGCTAAAAAGGTATAGAAGAGTGTAGGTCTCCCTTTTACATTATCATTTATACATTGATTTTTAGTTTTTGTGCTTTAATTCTTGTAAGTTTCTGAATTTTAAGTCTGTGTCCTGTGAGTCAGGCTGTCTCTGGGTTGGTTGGCGCAGCTATTTCTGAGTCTCTTTGAGCTACAAAAGACAAAAAGATATGTTGAATTTTATTATAGCATTGCTTTATTTTTTCTTGTAAAATTGTAGACATATTTTATTGTCTGTTGCCTATCCCAGTAAATCTGTTTCACCTTTAAATCTGCAGCTGTCCCTAATTGTGTCTCTGCTCTGCTTAAAAACAGATTTATGAACCTGTCTACCAATATAATGATGCCAGAGAAAATTATTTTCAGGATCTCTAGAAGCTCTGCAGTCTGATTCTCTGTTCAATAATAAAACAATAGATATGTGTAAATTTTAATCTGTAACTCTGAGCAATGGTCCTCTGAGAAGCCCAGCTTTTTTAACTTAAATAAATGTACAATCTCCTGCCATTTTAGCTGAAAAAGCTCCGTAAGTAACAAACAGATTTTTTGGTGGCATCTCTGATTTTTTTAACCAACTAGTCTCCTAACTTTTACTTAAACATATATCGGAGTAACTGCCAGTTAAAATTCACTGAGTGCTACTGCAAATTTATGTTAAAACGGCTTGCCATATTCAATATCTCCATGCAGCTACCCTGTACGCAGCGAGCAACAACCCCAATTAATATTATGTCTCAAAGCGACAGATCCGATGAGATTTAAAGAGGTGGGACTCGAGAGCAGCGGGAGCAAGAAAAACATGGACTGAAAACGCTCTGAACACAGTTAGCTGCACCCAACCCCACTTACTGTTGGCTAAAGTAAATAAGCAGAAAGGGGGAAAAAAAGCAGAAATTATTGCACTGCAAAAAATGTAATCTTAATAAGTAATTTTTTCATAAAAAAGTTGCATTTTGTCTTGAATTGAGGAGGTAAGTGAGACATTTTGCCAATGGAATAAGACTATTTACATTTAAAATAAGAAAAAAAATTTGCATTGTCTTATTTCAAGTGCATATTATCTAATTATCTTATTTTAAGAGTAAAAACACTCATTCCATTGGCAGATCATCTTGTTTACCTACTGAATTTAAGGGTAAATACACTTAATTTAAGAAAATTTTACTTATTTCTAGATCGTTTTTGCAGTGCGGTTGGGACTGTCCGCTCCATGCCCAAAGTTGGTGGGGACATGTCCACACCAGTCCTTCAGAAAGTTACGCCAGTGCAACACAGCATCTCAACAGGGTTTAGGTCAGGCTTGATTAACCCACTTTAAACCTTTCATTTTGTTTTGTTAGCCCATCAGAGGTATTCATCCAATCACTTCTTTAGATAAGGGCACTATTTTTTGCATTAGAGATCTTTCAGCCTAATTCATGTTATAAAACATGTTCTATTTATGCATTTCTTGATTTTAAAGGTTTGGCATTAATCAGGGCTTGAGCACAATTTTTCCACAATCGGAGAAAGTAATTTTAAACATGGTCAGGTTGATAGGGATAGATTTTTTTCTGGTAAACTCATGAAAGTTGGGTGGGGGTTTTTTTTGCCATCATTTTCGCTTTTTCTGGAGTTAAACTTTGTTTGATGGTATGAAAAAAAATAATTTAATTAAAAAAGTAAATAACTCTTTTTTTCACAGCACAGTAAGAGTTTTTATTGATGAAAACCTGGAGCAGCGAGACTCTTGCTTTAAAGTCACAGTACTGCACCACTGACTGCTGACATGATGCTGATACAAAATAATCAAAAGCAGAGACCGGGGGTGAGCTTTTATCATATCACTTATGGTTGTCATAAAAAAGAAGATTATCGTGATAAGAATTAGGCATCCAGCATAAATAATGATACATTTAAATCTCCCTTAAATATACTTTTGCTATTTATACTATTTTCCTAAATCAAGCAGATCAACAATCAATGCTGTGTTTACATTCATGGTGAAAATACTCAAAATAACAGTTGTCAGTTTGATAATGGCAGCTTTTATTTTTAGAGGGGTAGATGTTTATGTAGAGCTATGACTGTGTGCATGAAAACGTTTACAGCGAAATGATCAAAGCTTAAGAAGGAATTGTCCAAACACTTCTTGTAATAATTTTTATGGTGAATGGAAGGAATACAACTCAATAATGTGCATAGTATCACCTATCCCTTTTTTCTTTTTCTTATAGAGCTTCTTGTGTGATGCGTGCAAACAAAGCTGGAGAGAAACAGCAGGAGTATGTGGGAGTTTGTGACGAGGCAGCTCTCAAATGTAGGCTTGCACGACATGTAAAGTCAAATCTGCAAAGAAATATATGAAAACATACATTCTGCTGCAGTATTGTATTATTAATTTTGTATCTGATGTTATATATTGGACATATGTGACTATAGGTAATCAAAAACTTTAGAATTAAGTGATTAGACTATAAATAACATATAAGCTGGGTGTTGATCCAGACACTGGCAGTCTTTTCCTAGCGTCTTTCAAAAACAATTTCTTATTCGAAAAACTATTCCATGGTGTGAAAGGATAATATCCATTGAAATCCATTTGTAATGAGAATGGAATTGAGAGAATATGAGATGCAGACTGCTGCTGTGAAGAGGCTAATAAGAGTTCATTGCTTAGCTCAAAGTCTTTTGGAAAGAAAGCCGACCCTCTTTGTAGCAATATGATGAAACAGAATTATTTATCCCTCCAGCCAAAACGCATGAGTGCTAAAAGTTAAAAATGGACATTTATGGAGATGCTGCCGAGCGTGCGCCTCATTCCAGGCCTTTAACATTTAACATTTTGCTCCTCTTTACATTTCCCAGAGCCGCAACATGTCACACCACAAATAGGAAGCACTTTTCATCACATGCAGTGATCCCAGATTTAGTGCCTCACGTCTGTGTGACTGCTGGCCATCTGTGTTTTGAAGTCAGCTTGTGAATAATTGATTGGTCCATGTATATGCAGAAAGGACAGGCTCATCTCAAGGGACGTGTTAGGAGGTAGCTTAGCAACACGGCGGAGCCCTGGTCAATTGTCAGGCAGCCCTTGTGGAGGCGTTATGTGTGCTCTCTGGATCTGCTGGTGGAGGCTGTTCCGCTGTAATGTAGTGTGTGTTTGTCTGCTACAGCATCCATGATTTCATAAGAGTAGGAAGGTGCCGGGGTTAAGGGTACTCCACTTACGCAGGCACTCCTTGCAGCAGGCTCCCTTTACGTAGGCAGGAGCCGTCCCTGCTGGGCACTGAGGGGGAGGGCAGGAGATGGCCTCACACTGCACTGTGCCGTTCTGCCAGGAAGAAAAAAGAATCACATTGTTTAAACAGCAACCAAACAACTACAACCACAGACATCAGCTTTTCATGCTGACTTCCTAAAATATATAGTGCAAAGGTTTTCAACCTTGCCTAGTTACAATACCTCTGAACAACTGGACTTTGGATAGTTTCAAGTGGTTTTTATTCATAGTTCTTCTGTTGTGTTGAAGCAAGAACTGCTGAGTGCCACTTATTTTGGTTTAAACAACTTCAGTAAACATTTCTGATCGGGACAAATATTGTTGACGACGCCTTGAAAAATTATTAGTACTCCTAAGATTGATCATGTTGAAACTTCACATTAAAACCCGTAGGAGCCAATTATTTTTTGTTAATGATTAAAAACTTTTTTGTTTTTGTGCATAATCTAGCCAAGTTTATTTTACTTTAATGTTTAATATCTGTTATGAGATTATGTTTTTTGGTTATTTAGTCATGTTCCTTTATTTTTGGTTAGTTATGATTAATTTAGGTTAATTATTTTTTATAAATAGGCAGTCAATCATAGGACCAGCATGCATCTGGGTGGGCGTATGTTTTTTTTTTACCAGCGCAAGGGAAAAAGATAAACTGAGAAAACTAAAGTAGTTTACTTGGAAATTTTTTCTTTTGCCTGCATAACATAAGTCCATGGGGCATCTGTGGCCTTTGTGGAATTTCACTTTTTTGTGTCATCAAAGCTGGGCCACAACAAAACCGTTAATTAACCATTGCAAAAATTGTGAAAGTGGAGAATCTTATTGCTTATACTTCATTTCTGGCTCAGGCCGGATGGGAGGAAGACCTATAATAAACTTTTTGATTCTTTGGACTGAATCCTTTTAACAGGTTAATGTGCTTTGATCTAAATTATGTTACTTTTGATCTAACAATATCTTAGGTTTTGTTTTGTTCTTTTTTCTTGAAGAAAAGTAGAAAAAACAGGAAAAAATAACTCTCAGGTATCTGACAAGCTTCCCTGATCAGGCAAAGGAAGGCTTAAGCATGATGCAGCCACCACCATGCATCACAGTGCAGAAATTCGGTTAAGGGTAATGTGAAGTGTAATGTGGGGATCTCTGCCCCAGTAAGGGTCTGATCTTCAAAGACTCCAAATAAGTGCCAGATTAAACAACAAAGAAAACAAAGATTATACATGGAAAACATAATAAATAAAGATTAGCCGATTAATGGATAAAAAAAAAAAATCAAGATTTACTTCATGGAAAAGTGAGATTTTTTTTCTACTTATGTACTTCTTGGGCTTACATAGCTCATGTTGGCATCAGATGATTACTTTTTTGTTTTTAGGTGTGAATACTTTTTACTGAAAAACCAACTATATGTATAATAGCATCATCTGCAATTATTTAGTTTGTTATATTTTCATTGTTTGTTTTGATACATGGTTATTTTACAAGAACTTTCATAGCTTGAAATTCAATGCCCTTTAATTAAGGTCATGTCCCATAAGGGATGATTGAAATAAAAACTAGTTTTGAAGGTAAATTAATCTTGAATGAAACTCAAGGAGGAAAAAAAATCTTTCAACTGGATTTGGAAGGAAAAAATCATATCGCCTGGACCTATGAGATATGAAAAGCAGTTCAGTCCAGCCCCATTAAAAGGAGCATATTGCCCGGGCTGCAGGCAGTCTGATCCTGGAAGTAAAAGAAAGATGAAGTTCTAAGCCATGGGGATGAAAGTAGTAATGATTAGAAATTGTCTTTCAGCTGTTCCCATGGGGACAATAATTTGATCGTCAGAATATCAATATAACTAATAATTGTTTAAAGAGAGAGCCGTTATTTACAAATGTTTTTTTCTAGCTGTTTTTTTTTTGCATTATATTTACGGTTAGAAAGAAACTACAAACCAGGTACCTTAAAGCTTTCTTTCAAGAACTTTAAAAAACTATCTTAAAGGCCAGATCCATGTAATGCACAACTTCCACTGGGTATAAACCCCCATTTGAGCTTTGAATCTCTGCCATTAAAGTTACAATTGATGTAAAAGGCAGTATGTTTGGCTGGAAGGGCCAGAAAATGTATTTTCTTATCATACTAGCTGTTTTTTTCAGATATTTAAAGCTTGGGTATAAGAATCTAATTTTGGTTTAACAGACATTACATGTCTTCCTCCTTGACATGTGTACAGTGCCCCTTGGTCTTCATTATGCTGTTTGATCAATATTATTCCTCAACAGACCTTTGGAGCCTCTACAGAATAGCTACATATGTGCAGTAATTAAATTAAAAAGAGGTGGACTCTGCAAATTATTTGCTTTGGACTTTATTTGTGACTATAAGTGTAAAAATGACTCGGTACAAATTAATGTTACTTATTTCAGGGTTTTATTTACAGAAGCTTTTCAAACTAAGGTATAATTACGTTGCCTTTTTCAAAATCATAAGGTATTTTTCAATTGTTTTTTTTTTTATTTATGGCTACTAAAAAAAGATGATTATGAGTTAAAATCTGGCAAAATGGGAAAAGATTCCAGTGAATAACTTGTAAGACCATGCATTTCAGCACCAACTCTAAACTGAGCCAAAAGAAAGAACTGTTTTTTTGAGGCAGCTGGAGATGGGCTCACAGAGATACTCATATCGTTGTGATAGCATACTTTTAAAATTTGTAAAAGATTAAATTAGCTCTGGAATTACACTAGTTCACTTTGTGGGTTAATGCACTGCAAATGGCTGCACTTACAATGCCATAACGCATTTCCATTAATAACAACTGAATACCACAAATCTTAGAAGCAAGACTGTAGTGGGGTTCACAAAGACAGACTGCTGTTTAAACCAATGTTAATTAATCATTAAGGTGGTATTTGAACATTTATGTGCAGGAATACACCGATAAGGTTTGTGCTTTTAGACTTTAGAATATAGCAAAGGGAGGAACAAACGTTTGTTTGTTGATACATCTTAAGCGAATTATCTGTTTTTTTAAGCTGTTTTTCTGCCATAGAAAACCAAACCAGTTAGAACCAGTAAATATTTTAGTAGAGGAAATGCTCCAGTAGAAAAACCCTAGTTAATGTGTAGACACAACATTACATCTGTGGAGTTTTTTTGCTTTTTTATTGATGAAGGATTCATAGTTCCAAGTTTAGTGGCTTTAAACAAAGCAGTGTGACCAACTCAAAGTATTACAAGAAAGCCTGAGGCTTTGACAACAGGATTTTAACCATTATTCTATCCACACACTTAACTTATATATATATATATATATATATATATATATATATATATATATATATATATATATATGTTGCCTAGATTGGCCAGCACGCCCAACATGCTCCAGTGCCATCTACTTCCTGGCTGCTGTGCCTATAATTAACATCGTTTTCACGGCTGAGAGCTCTGTGACAGCAACATCTATGAACCTGATCCACATAATTGATAACATCTTAATGCCTCACCTTTGAATTTTAAAGGTCAAAGCTAATTGCTGCGCATAAGGTAAGGAGCGTATCCTATCTAATTCCCTAATTGCAGCCGAGTAACGGAAAAAACAGCATTCCTAACGAATGTAGCTATTCCATTGGATGAGTGGGTTGAACAAATCCCTGATGATAATTATCATCTGTCAGGAGCAATTAGGTGCAGCACATTAAGAGATATGCAACGTCTTTTCTCTTTTTTTTTCGCTTTGCATGTTGGTTAGCAGAGCGTGAAGGTATCTGATTGGCTGGATTGAGCAGTTTAGTGGCGCTATAAGATTCATGTTTCGGAGCTGAGTATGCTGACAAACGGTGAAATCTGTTCGCTGATGTGGAACAGGCCCAATATTTCCATTAATTAAAAAATTCTTTACACTTTTTATATGGCAAAGTAAATGACTGCCAGAAATAATCCCAAGCTCTACTGTATGTGTGTTTGTGTTTGGTGCAGACCAGCTTTTTAGTGCTTTACATGTGCTTTGCCTTACATATGGAAAGCTGAGAGGTGTATGAAAATTAACAGTAATACTGACATTATTAAAAATGCATGTTTTCATGAAAAAAATACACAAACCTAATGCCTTCTCATAATTACAGTATTCATTCATTACACACTCAGACATTCTTAAACATAACAACTAGCACTAATATGCAAATGATTTTAATTACATGCATGCTTTTACACTGAATAAGAACAAAATCTAGCTTTCTGCACACATGCAAACATGTCAAACTGTGAAGACCCACCGTGCAAGTGCAGTTTCTGCAGCCATCTGTCCAGCCCTCGTCCTCCCTGTAGACGACCCCCTTGACGCTGCAGGTTCTCTCACAATAGCAGCCATCCAGCCCGTTCATTTTCTCCTCGGCCCTGGACAGCTGCTCGCCCCACCCGAAAACATGAAAAAATAAAGTGTTAGGAGCCAAGGGGGGAGGATTCCAGTCAAATTCAGTGTGTTTCTATGTTCACATCCAGAAAGTAGAGCTTCCAGCATCTTTCACACACAATAACTGTAATAAAAGAAGCACTGCAATTTCCTGCATTTGTGGTATCTGTTTTTTACTGACATTTACTTTATTTCTGTATTAGATTTGCCAAGCTGATTGCACTAAATCAGTGCAGAAGCTGACATGCCTATACTGTGCACTATAGCGGAAAACCATTTACATTTTTCAGCCACAAACACAATAGATATAGTGAAGTGATCATAAAAGTATAACCTATTACTTTATTAATATTTTAATAATAAAGAAATCTAGCTCTTTACAAGTTTAAAAGATTTGTCAGCCTGAAGGAATCGGTACGTAAGTACAACTGCAGATTGCATAGCCACTGCATTTATGCAAAGCTGAAAATGTATCAGATAGATACATTTATTAGATCCAATCTTTACAAATATACTGTTAAAATTGGTAAAAAGGAAAATAAAAAGAAAATTAATTAAAAAAAAAAGTAAAAAAAAATGGGTTTTGGTTGTTAATGATGGTTTCTCCTTGTTCGCCCACTTAACTCCTAAAGCACAGTACCACACCTCCTCTTCACTACAGTCCCTCATCTCATTATCAGAGCTCTGCAACACTAATGGATCTTCTTTCATGTTCATTTATTTAACTCCTATTCATTGACCTCCCCATGTAAAGCATGTGTTAGACTGTTTCCACAATAATAAAGCTTTTATTCTCTCATTTACAAATGATTAGCACCATTTTAACACAATTTCAGGGAGATTGTCTAAAACAGAAATATGAAATCAATCATTTAATCTCAGGAAAGAAGAAGACAAATTCTGCTTTGTTTGACAACCCAGACAATTTAATGTAAATGCAAAAACAACAGCAAGTCGATTTTTTGTTCTCTCATTTTCTCAATTTTACCCTTCATCATTATTATTAACAAGTAATGAAAATATGCACTTAAAATATTTGAAACAGCTCCGGGGATCTCATATATAAAACACTGCAAAGCATCTATATTAAATGTAAGCATATGCAAAACATCGGAAAATGTTGTAAACCAGAAAAAATGATTGGTAAAACATTTAAAAAAAAAAAAAAGCAATTTTCCTTTATATCTGTACCCCAGAGTTTACATCCCAGATTCCAGCTCATATCCGGCTCTCTGCACGCCTACATTCAACCATAAAAGTTCATGCAAAGCATTGCAAGAATGTCATTGTGTGCTTCAATGAACCAGCTGATCAATGCTATTTCATGGTTACCAATAGCAACCACGGGAATAAGGGCGAAAGAAACGCAGCTTAACCGAGGCAGAGATAGTATGGTGCTGGGTGAATTGGATAAATATTTTTGGTATCCATAGTAGTAGGTGACAAATTAAGAAAGATATTATGACCATTGGCAGAGTCTAATGGATGGAATGATTGTATTATCAATGACATGGTCTGCATAGAAGATTTAATATAGGAACATATGGTGTTGTTTTGGCTACATCATCTCAGCTTTAGATGTTTCCTTATATGTCATGGATTATTTTGGATCTTTAACAAACTGACGGTGGCAGGAAGCCTTATCCATTTCTCCCCCTTTTTAAAAATTATTCCTACTTTTAATTAGATTTAAAATTCTATATGTATATATTGTTTGTTATTTAAACCCCACCCCTCGCCCGTAGACAGCTGGAGATAGGCACCGTCACCCCTCGCGACCGCAGCAGGGATACAGAAAATTAATGGATGGATGTTTGTTATTTATTTAATCGTGTTCTTTAAAACTGTGCACCCAGACAATTTTTTTTACATGCTCTGACCTGTTGTTGTTTAACAGCTGTGATAAATGAGGACTGTGCAGTCCAGCAGGTCGGTCTCTCATATACTGGACCCAGTTCAGCAATTAGATTAAAGAGCAATACTCTGATTTTAATCCACTCATCATAATGGGTCAGTTTATCTTGGTAATCCCTGAAAACATGTTTCCTGGTAATTTCTACCATTTACAAAGTGTCCAGCATAGTTAAAGCATCCATAGCACACCGTTATGCACTTGTCTTTCAGCTGTGTTTAAATGTTACCAGCAACCCATGTGTATTCCTCACACCTTGACACATTTCCACATCAATCTTTGGTATGACTCGCCCCTGTTGGTAATCAGGAAATAGAATGTGACGGTGAGGAAACTTTTAAAATGTATGTTGTGCAGACTTTGATATTAAACTTAAGACTTAAAACAAGCTTATGAACCTTTTTTTGTGCAACAGATCAGCTCAGTAGCTCCAGTATTTATCAAACTGCAGTTTTAGGTCTGATAAAGTGTATATATGATGAAAGTTTCATATGAAGTAGATATAAACATCTGAAAAAGCAGTGTGCCTCCTATGAATGGGTCAGAGTTGCTGTGAGGGACCACACATTTACTGTACATGCCAAGCTTGATTTTAGAGAGCCCAGCTTTTGCATTGAAGTTTGCATACACAAGTTTTAGGCCCAGTTTTGTGCAAACATATGTTTTATAAATTGTCTTTTAGAATAAAAAGCTTTTAGCACTGGCTGTACTATTTAGAGACATCCATAACTTAGTTGGCCTTTTCCTAAAGAGATGCAAAATATACTAATTAAATGTAGGCATCTGTCTCAGAGGAGAAAAATAGAAAAGCTATTTCAGAATCACACATTCTATTACAAATCAGATGTCCTAAAAGTATTCCTCACAATTATCAATGACAATCTGCACTTTAGTCATTTTAATAAGAGAAAAGGATACTTAAATAAATAGCTGGTTCTAACTTAACATAATTTCTCTTAAGATAATGTGTTTTATGTTTTGTTTCTTTTCTCACTGCATCACTATAATTATAACGGGACATTTGAAATAAAATATGCAAAGAAATAAATGTCAAATAAATCACATTACCTTGCTTGATGTTTTTGCAAGGATGTCCTGCAGCTCCATGATTTTCTGTACAAGTCCATGGAAGTCATTGCAGGTTGGACATGCTGGGTCAAAAATGACAACATACATCAATGTTAAACCATGTGTTTAAGTTTATTATAATGATTTACTGTAATGTTAAGGTAAAAAATAAAATGAACTGAGAGGGAGTAAAGTTGGATTATATATTCTCACCAGCCCACTCTAAAAGAAATTCTCAAATTCTAAATCAAAATCTAATCTACATTCTCTATCTATGCATTTTCTACAACCCCTTTCTCCTGTACAAGTTCACAGAGGGTTGGATACAGCCTGAACCAGTTGCAGCAACAGGTACAGTATCTGCATTGTATGTCATGATCTGGCCTGTTTGCTCCTCCCTAATTAGTAAATCCTTTCACCTGTCGTTTTCCCTCCCTGCCTCAATTATAATTTATTCCTCTCACCTGTTTCTTCTTGGTTATATTCAGTTCAGCCTGAGCATTCAGTGCCAGATCATTATTTGTTTTCTGTGAGTCTGTCTGTTCAGTTTTATTTCATGGTTCATGTCCTGGGATCCTGGCAGCCAGTGAAAAGAGGTTTTTGTGTTTTTCTTTCGTCTCCTGATCGTCCACGGTTTTTGGCTCCATATATGGGGAGGTTCAGCTTTTATCTAAGTAAGCCTGGCTCCAGGGAGGAGACCAGTTTAAAGTCCTACATCAAGTTCTGGTTCCACGCCCTGTCTCGGCTACCCTCATCCACTGAGCCTGCTCATCTGCACCTGATCCTGTCTGCTCCTGTGCGTGACCGCCAGGTCACGCTTTCGGACCCTGTCAGACTCTGAACCCTCCTGGAGCTTGTGGATGCCTGGAAGCCTGGATCCTGCCACCTTTTTTGTTCCTGCCTGATCTGGATCCCTGACCAGGATCGGCTTCCAGCATGTCCTCTGGGACTGCAGCACTTGGGGACATTCTTGGACTGATCTGCTAGACCAGAGTGTCTGAGATTTTGGCCCGCCCCCTTCTGCAGAATCCGCGAGCCACAACTCCACTTTAGTTTTCTTTATTTAATAAACGTTTTGAACTCTCCTACTGGCTGTCTCTCCTCAGGTGTAAATAAGTGATTTCCTATAGCTAAAGAAAGTGTATTTACTATTAGAATTAGACTGATTTATTTTGTCATTTTGTATACACGAGTGTATACAAAAATACATTTTGTTTAAAACAGCTCTATTATATTCATTTTTTTTTTTAAGTGCAGCCTTGAAAAACAGTAATAAATACATTTAAAAAATAGTAATATAAACATATGACTGTATATTTACAGTTCTAACATTAAATTTTTTTCTTTTTGTATAAATAAAATATTCCATTTTACACAACATTCAGCAGTCTAATGGCAGTGGGGAAGAAACTGTTATGGAATCAATTGCCAAAACACAAAAATTATTAAAATCAAGTATCACTAAATGTAGATTAAATTAGCTAGCAGCCCATTATGAAAAAACTTTTCTATAATGACACGACAAAAACTTACTTCTGTTCAGATCTGGACACTGCGAGATGTATCCTTGTGGCATTACCAGGATCTCCACATCCTGCATCACTCCCTGCATACACAGACATACAGGCAGCGTCTTCATCAGTGAGGAAGATTTGATTATGCTTTCATTAAGCAGAAATACTGTACAAGTCACAACACAAAGTTTAAAATGAAGAGCCTGATAGAGTTTTCAGCAGGTATGGGACGTTTTTGGTCTGTCAGTGTGCAGTAGCTTAGGTGCCAAGGTGTAAAGTACCAACAAACTTTCTGGGAAATTAGTTATTAGCCAAAAGAGTAATTAACTTTCAACTCAATAAGGCTTAATGCTTGAATGAAATTGACTAAAACCAGAAGAAAGAAATACATCTGAGTGGGCAAAAACAGATCTATCAGTTTGAACAGTAGCTAAGAGGCAAACAATTCTTTTGACTGATGCTCGTAGAGTCATGTCGTGTAAAACCATCAGAAAGTCAGGTGAACCACCTAAAAGTGTATGTAAAATCTGTTGTTCTGATCTTTTCTTACAAGCATGACCATTAAATACAGATTCAGCTTGATACATGAGAGCAAAATTACAGCTTTTTTTTCTCTGTCCGAACACTAGCCACCCTTTAAACATACACATCTAAACACAGATACTCAGTTGCCATAGTAACCTGGCCCAGTACACTCTTTGAGAGCATTTATAACCCTTATAGAAGTGGAGCAGCACAACTTAGAAGAAATTGTTTTTTAAATTGTCTTGCCACTTCAATTTGCTGGCCCTAAATTTAAAATCCTCTGGAAATGACTCGCCAGCTTCTCACCATCGACTGCCACAAAAAAAAAAACGGAAGCAGATAAGAGATCAGACCTGTAACAAAACCACGGAAAAGTGCATTTGTTGTGGCCACAGTGCAAATTTCATTACATTTAGCTTCATCTGAACTGTGATGAATTCTGCGTTGAAGGATGACATGCAGCAGAGTCACAGTGATGCAAGAGACGGAGCATTTAACCAACTATTGTGACAAATTTGGGACTGAGCTTCAGTAACAGGGTGGATTTATATGAAATCTGTCACATTTTATTGGATCAGTTTAACAGCCTAACTGGAACAATGCAGAAAAGAAAGGAGCTGACAGGTGTCTAATAAACGAGCTGAAATATGAAAAATCAACTTCCCGGGATATTCAGAGCTGACAGTAAAGTGAGAAATTATATAAAGCATTGAGAGTGAAAGCGAAATATATCACAGTGTTTTGGCAAGGAACTGTTTAAGCTGTAAAAGAACCCAAGAAAATAATGTCTTTCCCACCACCTCAAAAACCAAACACATCTGTGTTTTCATGCTTTATGGGGACATTTACTTGACTTGCATTCCTTTTATATGGCCTAATTCAGACATTTAACCTAACCATTACCAACATCACTGCAAAAACGATCTAGAAATTAGTAAAATTTTCTTAAATTAAGTGTATTTACCCTTAATTTCAGTAGGTAAACAAGATGATCTGCCAATGGAATGAGTGTTTTTACTCTTAAAATAAGATAATTAGATAATATGTACTTGAAATAAGACAATGCAAATGTTTTTCTTATTTTAAATGTAAATAGTCTTGTTCCATTGGCAAAATGTCTCACTTACCTCCTCAATTCAAGACAAAATGCACCTTTTTTTAAGAAAAAATTACTTATTAAGATTACATTTTTTGCAGTGTGCATATACTTAACCTAAACTTAACCTAAACTGAATTCACAACTAAATCCTAAACCCAAACCTAACCTAAAGAAAAGAACTTTACTATAGGGAGACGTAAAACAAGACCACACGCACACACACACCTGTAGACCCAGTTCTTCCTGTTTCATGGATATAACTGTTTTATTGATAAAAACAGAAATATTAATACACATACTCTTAATTGTTAGTCTTATTCTTTGTATTTTAAGCCTGAATGAACTGCAAAGAAAATCAGAAAACAAATATCATATTTCCTTTTCTGCATTTCTTTGCTTCCATTGACTTTATATCTGAAAAACAAATTCCTTCTTACAATAGTAAAGATTTAGTCCCTTAGCGTTAAGTAACCAGTGACCTTTTCTGTTATCATTTCTGGTAGCACAAGTATTCTCCATTCACTATTAGTAAAAAGAAAGGATTTTCATCATCAGTGCATTCTAGTCGACAATCAGAATCCTAGGTGTGTCACTTTTTATATCTTAAGCAGACTTTGAATGTTGTGTCCGAGCGAGAACCTGTCTACCAATAATCAATCTCATGCCAATAATCAAGATCATAAGGTTAAATCAATTTTCCATTGAACAACAGGGACTCTTTCTGACCAATTAAAACAGAGGAAACTGTGTAACATATTGATATAAACAGGATCACAGCTCCATTCCACAGACAGCTAGCCAACAGCAGGCTGATGTTAATAGTAACACCTGGAGGTAAAGTGATTTTTTCCCCTTAAGTGTCTCCCCAGGTGAGACATTGTGAAATGCAGTCCTGTGTGTTGATAAACTGTATATCTTCGTGTGTGGACAACACTACTGTAGATTCTAAACTTAATGAGCACAGTCCACAGGCTATTTAATGATCTCTCCCAAATCAGCATTGTGGGAGTTGCTGAGATAATTGTGCTGTGCTTTGCAGCAGACTAAGAGAAAGGGGAAAAACAATGATAAAAAAAAGAGAAAAAATCTCCATTCCTAGAGTGAGCACAATATCTCTTCAAATTTAAATGGCAAGCCTTGAGAAATGCATGCAATTAAATCCCAAAGCTATAATACATAACCCCCAAATGAGACAAATGCAGAACGAGAAGGCAAACCAAGATAGCACATGGGCTGAAAAGATAGTTCTCCTTACTGCTCCGATTCATTCATTGCCAGCTAATAAGACAGATCAGGACATGCATCAACATTCATATATTCTGAGAGAAGGGTCAGCTCTGCTGTACTAACCTTGAAGAAGCCGTGAGCAGCGTTTCTCTGTCCGAGCCAGAAGGAAGTATCCTCAGGTATGTCCATAAATGGTGCTTCCACCACCCGTTCATAGATCCTATAAACCAACAGTATAAAGGGGTTAAAGCCATGAACCTTAAACCAGTGGCAAAAACATCTAATGGTCTTTGATGCTGGATCACTTTCTCTCCATGTTGTAGGTCCTGCCCTTTTAAATCCTTCTGTAAACTTTCTCCCCAAAGGAGAATAAAACCAGACATTTGCTTTCAGCACTGCACATGGTGACTCCGTCTGCTTCTTTTGTTGTGCCAAGGAGCATCAACATTCACAAGCAGCAAAGCCCCAGCCAAATTATACAACAGGTGCACATATAAAGTAGGAAATTCAAGGTGTCTGTAACTTTAGAAAGCGAGGTAAACATAATTACATAAAACCTAAACAGAAACCCTGGCCACTAGAGCAAGAACTCCTGATGCTTTTCTTCTTAAAAGCTGCAAAAATAAAATTTCGTATTCTGTTCAGCTTTTATGAAAAACATTTAATGCAAAGATATGAAAAGGGATCCATTACAAGTCATCTTTGAACTCTATTAGCAGATTACTTGGTTGTTTCTTTCACTCTAAAATACACTTTCTCCAAAGGCTAAATAAACTAAAATTTCAAATGCAGAAATAATAAAGATAGTTGAAAAAATGTCTATGATGCATCATCTGTAAATGTGGATCACAACAGGATTTGAAGCTTTCTACAATGACCCCTCTGGCAAAATATTTAATTTTAAAGATAAATAGAGAAACCTTCCTGCTGTGGTTTTCCTTTCATGTTGTCTTTGTATAATGGAATAAAATCCCTATGATTTAGTTAATTTTATGCTACTATGTTATTAACTTTTTTTTTTTTTTTTTTTTTTTGTCATCTTGAGGGTAGAGGTTGGTTGAGGACAGAAATGCAGAGATGAGTTCTTGTAGGTTTAAGCAAAATCCCAAAGGCAACAGAATCAAAATCCTAGAACAAAATACTGAAAACCAAAAATCCAGGAGACGTCATGGAAAACACACATGGGAGCAAAGAACAAGAAACCAGCACTGAAGAATTTCACAGGGAGAGTATATATGGGAGACAGAACAAATACCCCATTTACACAACCCTTGAAAAACCGTGCCGAGACCGGTCCGAGCTCAGTAACTGAGATAACTTATCGTGTGTAAATGGAAAGCAAACTAAACTGAACCGAGCTAGACACAACCGGACCGAGCTAACTGCAGACCAGTTCCAGAGGTGGGCTCGGCTCGGTTTTTCCCTGGCTCGGTTCTCTGATAACAA
>NW_015150708.1:739173-748263 GCF_000732505.1 Cyprinodon variegatus
GCCAGTTGTGTCTAGCCCGGTTCAGTTTAGTTTGCTTTCCATTTACACACGATAAGTAATCTCAGTTACTGAGCTCGGACCGGTCTCGGCTCGGTTTTTCAAGGGTAGTGTAAATGGGGCTATAGACTGGGGTAATCAGCTGATATGGAGCAGGTGTGGATGGAAGTGACTAGAAGGGAGCTAGGCATGAGACAGGCACAAGGGGGCAAGAGAGAGTAATTAAAGATTGCTTAAATAAAACATAAAATGGAAAATAAACCAAAGATCAACTAAACAGAATTACTTAGATAACAGAAAACTAAAAATCCAAAAGGGGAAAACCATAACATTTTTTTTTAATAAATGAGATCTTTGATTTCAAAGAGACAGCATGTATAATAAAGGTGAAATAATAAAAATAATAAATAAGGTGAAATCAATGGCTCTAACATAAATTGCATAATATTTCAAGGAAGAGTAATATTTTTGATAGGTCCAGAGCATTTTGTCTATGAAGTTCTTACCTGTTGCAGTCGACGTGTAATATGACATGGGAGGCACTCACAGCCACTGATACTTTGTGCCATTGGTCGTCCGCAAGGCTATAAGGGAATACCTCGGTGTGATCCTGCTGGCTTTTGGTGCGGTAATGAAGACGCACCTCACTGCGTTGTCCGCTGCTCTCCAGCTCCAGAAACCTAAAGTATGAAAGTAGCACAAGCCACATGATGACACATAATGATGTATTAAAAAAAAACCCTGCAAAGATCATCTTAATGTGCAACCTTTGTTAGATGTCACGCTCATTTTAAAATGTCTGCTTTAAATTCCTAGATGTGCGACAGTAATTCATATATAATCCCCTCAGTAGCTGCATTCAGTAGTATACGTTCCCTACTAGATGCAGCATCAGCAACACCTAACAACAGACCATATGTACTTGTTCAGCTGTTTACATTGGAGTATTAGTATTCAAAGAAGATCCTCTTCCCCGGAGCACTGAGCTTTACCAACCACAAGACATTAATGAAAAGAGCTGCCAGCATACAAACATCACCTCTGCTTTTAAAGGCAGACTTATTTAATGAAAAGTTGTTTCCTAGAAACATCATTCAGAAGAAGAAGAAAAAAAACGGCTCATGAAAGAGTAGCAATGGACCTGATTTATCTGCAGACCACATCTAATAGATTTACTCTGCCCTACCCATGCCTGAACATTAATCCTGGCTCTGGAAGTGCACTCGCTTACACTTCTGATGCTGAATTAGTCCTTGTCACATTTCCAAATGAAACCATGCAGCGCTGCTTTGTAAAATCTGAGCGGCTGGGAAAGCAGTAGGGGAAAGTCATTAACATCCCTGGGAGCTCTTTGCTTAGGACTGACTTTAATGTACAAACTGTTCAATCAGTGCGTTATGTGAAAGTCAGATTGCTGTTCTGATCGTCCAACGGCTCAGCTAGAACAAACTAATGGAAACATTAGCATACCAAGTTTGCAGTTCACGATTATAAACTCCATGCTTACATCGTCTGTTGAGCGTGAAGAACACATCAGCATTTAAAAGGAACTGCTATGTTTGTTAAGCTAGTCTGTAAAACATGTAGATTCTAAGTGGTAACCAACATTCAGTCTGTTGATATGACAAAATGACATTTTCTAAAGTTAGCAAATTTAAAGGTATAGTGGAGGATTTTCATTTTCCGGGTGGATCATTGGATTAAGTGGTCCTCCTAATTGTCAATCATTCTGCTGGTATATATACGTAAGGCCGTCCTACGTGCTCGTCCCCAGTTAGCTATCTTTTTCTGAGCATGGGCACTTTCAGGCGTATATCTGTGGTGAGCTACAGTTTCAGTAATTGAAGTTAGCCTCTTTCACCGCGGTTCTTTGAAAATGGCCAACGGTCGTAAGAGAAAAAGTGCTAACGAAGTGTATGAGAAGAAAAGAAAGGCCTCAGAAGAGGCAGATATATCCTGGGAATACTTTATGCGGAGAGCTCTTCTTGCAAAGCATTATGGGATTTGCTGTCACAGCGGTCCACTGTCACTACCCGACAGCGGCGACTAATAACAAAGATGGCACAGGCTGCATGCGGTGGAGGAGTTACCTGACCAACGGGGAGCAAAAAGCAGTGATCATCTGTCCAAACGGTCAGTTGACTGAGTTCACAGAGCGTGCACAAGGAGAAATGGGCTTGTGCATGCTCTTTTAAAAATTTCCAAAAAGTCTTCCACTATACCTTTAAAAATTAGTTAATTTATAGTACTTCAAATTTTTGTTTTTGTGTAATCTCAAAATATCACTATCTATTTAATTAAGTTTTTGAAGCCATTTATAATGCATCTATTGAGTGTATTTGCAAACTGGACTTTTAATTTAGGCTTTGGAGTAATCGCTTCTTCTCCTTTGATAAAACTGAGAACAGAAAAATTGAGATCTGTGCATCTGTAGACAAAAAAAATCTTCCAAACAAAACAGTCTAATGACAGAAGCCCATTGGTCTTACCGGTGCTCTGAATGATGGATGGAGAGAATGACTCCTGAGTTGAGATGATCTTGTTTAAGGGTTGCCAGCACAGTAAACTCATTCTTGCCTTTAAGCTTCTGGACCATTTGTTTTGAGACCTCAGCAGGAGCTTTCACCTCCCTTGAGGTTCCTAGAATCAGAACAAGACATTTTAACAAATAAATCATAATTGCATTGTGGCTAAATTCTCATAGTTGTTCTATAAAATGGTAAAAAAAAAAAAAAAGAGCGATTGTTGCAATCAATTAAGGCAGGTGAATGTTTCTAATTTTAAGTCAGGGAGTGACTACAAGAAATTTAATGTCCATAATGCAGCTCGAACTAGTTGGATGAGAATAAGAAAAGATTGGATACTTAACTGGATACTTGTCAATGTTTGTCATTTATAATAGTAACAATAAAGTACTAGGGCATTCTAAAATAAAAATATGATTACATTACATATTAAATAAATCAATAATAAACCTTTTTTTGAAAACACTGGTATAGTGAACCTATTCAGAGCTTCCTATACAAAGGAACACATGGCTTACATATAATCAGGTAGCCTACATCACATTTTTGGTGGAAAGCTTTCATTTTCATTGAAATAAACAGCAAAGTCCAAGTCAAGTCTCTCTCCTCATTCATCAAGTTATTGCAGAACTTGAGAGCTGATTTAATGAATGACTAGTACACCTAGTAAGACAAAGGAGAGCCAGGGCATATCCTTCCTCCCTACTGCTTTTGTTGCACAGTGTTTTTGTCCTGTTCTTCTTTTGTATCTTGAACATAAAAAAACAAAAACATTCAAGTATTTTTTGATTTTTTTTAGCCCTGGATGTTAATATATTTGCTGTATAGTTTATCTCTTACTAATGGATACTTATTCCTTTACATATTTAATAGTTTTGTGTGTGCCTATATGTTTTCTTTGTCAATTTGCTTTGCTGAAACTTTTCAATTTTCCCATTGCAGGACAATAAAGAAAATTTCTATTCTATTCTATTAAAGGTATGATCATTTGTAAGTAGGTAAAAGTCAAATTTGGAAATGGCCTTATGTAATTTCCCTCAACCTCATTTTTTTTGTTGCTGGTTGTTGAGTTTGATACAATACTTTTTAAAACCCCTCTTAGATCACATTTATTTAAAAAAATGTATTTTGAATGCAGTAGTGTGAAAGTTACACCGCTCATCATTTATAAAAGGTGTAAGAGATAAAGTTCTCCCAGATTTCAAAGTGACAGCATCATAATATCACTATCAGATTCAGAAATAAAGTGGAATACTTTACATAAAGATCACTCTAAATGATCCGTATCTGCTTGTTATTGGCCAAAAGTTGAACTTTACTGACCATTTCAATTTGGTGCAGAGTAAAGCACTTTCTTAAGATTAACCATTCTTTCGCTCCATGCTTCAATGTGCATTAGGGTTTGAATATTCAAATTTTTTAGATGTTCTTATTACTCCCTAATCACATGCCAAGAACAGTGCAATAAACTTAAAAAGTACTAATGAAAAAGATCTGCTTAATCCAGACGAACCTAACCTTCTGTGTCCTATTAGTCATTAGAAATCCATGGCTAGAGGCTGCGCATGTTCTTGTGGTATTCAGTGTTGCACCTGAATGATCAGCAATTATTCCAAACACATACCAGATTAATAAAGCAAGACGCTAAAGCATCACTGCATTCCCCTGGGAAATCGTGCTATACCCATTTCAAATATATTCCCAATTTCAAAATATTCCATCCTATTACAGAAACCATATAAGTATTATTGATCAATAAGTTAAATGGCCGCTGCAGCATCTCCACCTTTTTCTATATGTAATCAGACAAGGTGGAATATTGATTCTGCTCTCTTGAATTTTTCATTGCAATATGGATTAGTATAATTAATATTATCTTTATTAATTTGTATAGGTTATGTTTTTGTCAAACTAACTGATTCCAAGACTATGCAGCAATTAGTTTGTGCTAGTTATGGTGTCCACATCACATTTGGTTTAACCTTAAAGAGAATTTTGTTGTGATTGCTACACACATAAAAGCTAAACCTTCAATACTTTATTCAGCAGAACAAGTGTTTGGATGTAGTTAACAAATGTTTATGGCACAATTTTGCTTTGCCTATTGCAGATTTGCACAAATAATACTGAAGGTGAATTGATATTTAAAGAAAAGTCCCCCACACAATACGACTAGCAGTAATGTTGAAATGCAATTTTGTGCACCAAAATGGGCTAGTCATTCATTCACAAACCTTAATTTTCTCTGTCGGTGCTCGTGTCAGCACCAACATAAATGTGCAAAGAATTTAAGACCTGACGTGGGAGCTGAGTATATCCCAGAGTGAAGGTAAATATTTCCACACACTAATTTTTCTGCCATATTATTGTTAGACAAATTTGAAACTTATAATATAATAATTGAACTTTATTGATTTCACATTGGAGGAATTTACCTCGGGGAGCAGTGGGCTGCCATTGTGCGGCGCCCGGGGAGCAATTGGGGGTTAAGGGTTTTGCTCAGGAACCCAGAGTGGAGGCTGTGAGGAATTTGCAACTTCTCAGAGCACAAGCTCACTGCCTTTAACCACTAGGCCAACACTCTCTCTTACTGAGAAAGATATTCATTTTTTTGGGACTACAATCATGTTTGCAAGCCTTGCCATTTTAGAGATGCTCTGAAATGTCATTGGTCACAATCTATTCAACCTTGGCTTGAGCTGCTCTGGCCTTTTGACAAGTCAGTCTTGCTTACAAACCATATGGTGACAAACTGTCAGACATTAATGGGCTGCCAGGATGTTTTGTCATTGGTACAGATTGTTATTTTCAACTATTCTCTCTCCTTGGGTAGTTGTAATGGTGCTTTCACACCAAACGCGATCTGGGCGTCCAAAACAGAAATTTAAATGCTCGGTCAAACGATGGTCAATGTGCTTTGGCGCTTTGACGTCATGATGCCTGGCACACTTGGTTGTTTATCTGCTCTGTTCCATAGCTTCCTGCTAGAGAGCAGCTTAACTTTATATACTTTGATTAGTTGGAAAAAATGTTTTAACAAATTTCTAAGCAAGAAAGTCCACCTCCTAACATTCTCTGTGCAGTCAGTTCATCAGGATTATGATCCTACTAAAATATGCAGTTCTTGTCCAGAGTCCCAGACCTTCAGCATACCGGGGGCCGCAGCGATGGCTATCCCCACTCAAAGCTCTCTGCAGCCTGTGGGGGATTTCCATCTGCCGTTCGTAACGGATGGAAGTGAACATAGAGGTTTTTTTTAAGTTTTGTGGTACGAGAATATTATATACAATTGATTATTTTTGGTCTGCTGGTTTTAACATTTTAGTTCATTTGGGTATTTAGGAGGTGTCTTTGCCATAGTTCATAGAAAAGAATGTTTTAGTGCAGCAATAATGATCAGAGCTTGTTCTCTTTTCCTTGTACATAACAAGCCATTCTGCTGGGTCCTTTTTTTTAATGAAGTAAGTAAGTAATGTTTATTTATATAGCCCCTTTCACAGACATAGAGGTAAAAAATTGCTTCACAAAATTACAATACAAATAAAAATACATGGTCATGAAACAACCTTTAATCTACTTGAATTAAAATGCTTTATTAAATAAATAGGTTTTCAGTTCACTCTTAAAAACATGAACAGAATCAAGTAAAAGCGAGGAAAGCAGGAGATTCTTCCAGAGCGCCAGCACGGCCGCCTGAAAGGAGCGATCTCCTCTGGTCTTGTAATGAGTATGAGGGACTATGAGCAGGTCCTGGTCCTGGGACTTCAGCCTCCAAGAGGGCATATAAGGAAACAACAAGTCTCTAATGTAGGAGGGAGCCTGACCATGAAAGGCCCTGAAGTTCAGCGCCAGGATTTTAAACTGGAACCAATAAGAGACTGAGAGCCAATAAATAACTTTTAGAATAGGCGTAATATGAGCCCTTCTGTTTGTATGAGTCAGTAACTTTGTCACAGAGTTCCCAACCTGATAAAGACTTGACAAGTTCTTTTTGTTTAGACATGAGATCATCAAGATCATCTCTAGACACAATTGTTAGTTTGGAGTTTAACCCCTTTAAACCTTTGGAGTTTGACCCCTTCATATTTTTATTTAGTTTTCATATGCAGACAGCCCTGCAGAAACAATAGCAGCTTGCATGTAGTATCTGTTTCCCCCCAAAAAAACTCCTGAAACAGCTTTTATGATTGGTTTACGCTTCTACATTCAGTGGCAAAAGTTCATATTTCTTAACTCCAGCGCAGTACGCTGGGCTGCCAGAACGCCCAGACATCAGAACGCTTGGATGTGCCACTACCAATGCTCAGATGCGCCGCTGGACATCTCCACACTGCCCCCCATAGACTTTAAATCAGATGATTTGATGCCCACAATGTTTATGGTGTGAACACACCATCAGACCTTACTTTACAAAGCCATTTTACTTCAAGAAAAGAAGTGCAACTTTCTTAATGTTACAGGAGCTTTGTCCCTTTAATGGCATTATTTCCCTTGGCCTTACTCAAAGCCATGTGCCACCTTCTTTCTTTCAAATAAAACTCTACTGCAACTTTAATGAAAGGATCCATAGATAAAGGTGTTTTTCAGAACTAATCACATCAAAGAGCCCACTTCCAGCAATGGGAGGCATGCAAGCTTACCTGAAACACTACCTTCAGGACAATATGGCAGCTTTTCTGCAGTGTATTTACATTACTTCTAGTTGGTTGGAGTAGCCAATTAAACCAGTGCAATGTAAAGCTGGAAAACATGAAGAAAGGCTGAATATAGAATAATGAAGCCTTAGATTGGACGAAATACAAGCTTGATTAGTATTTTTAGATCTGGTGGCATGCTTTGACGTTTTTCTTTTATGCTGTATGTTGCATTTAAGTGCTGTTTTTCGGTGTAGTTTTCACTAAATTTGAACTCCATCAAGGGAACACGTAAATCCCATGCATTTTGCATCAGCAGATATTATCTCTGTCATTGGTTGATGTGGGACAGAAGATCCATGACTGCAAACACATTCCTTCTAACAGTTGGCAGATCCTGTTTAACAAACAAATCCAAACCATTGGAAATAATCTTAGATAAATAAACATTATTTCCTTCTTAGAATAACTATAAAAAAGGTTTTCTTGGCTTATATTTTATCACACTACGGGGGCTACAGTGACGTCTTAATTTTGAGCAAAATAAGCATAGTGGGAGCAGGTGTCAGGGCGGGTCCATTACATAGGGGGATGGGGGTGACTGATCCACAATTTGGCAGCCAGGAACGTTTGACCTACAAGCGACTGACTTTCAGCACAATCCTTACACTTTAAAGCCAAGCGGCTGCTCCAAATGGCACTTTAGGGAATTACAGGGTTGATGCTTGATCTCATTTGTTTGCTGTAAAAGAATAATCCAAATACACAGGGCTGTGAAAAGCAAAACAGAAGAAGTAAAATCTCTGCATTCCTAAAAACATAAACAAATGCACCTTTTAGGCTGTGACCAGCCAGTCAGCTTTTCCTTGTTACCAAATCAATGCAGCCCTGCTGAGCAGGCCTTTGGTCGATTATATATTGGCAGGCGCCTGGATGGGGCAGCCACCTGCTCCTAATGACCACCCTGATCTGAAATCCTGACACAAAACAGCTATAAATGGATGATTTAGTGCATCACATTCTAATCTGCACGTTTTAAGTGCAATTCTTCTAATCTATTTTAGATGTTTACTGGGTGAAAGCAGCAGTTTATGTGCCATGTTTTGTGAAAAGCACAGCCCTATCAGCTGGAAAAAAAACTCTGAAAACAACAATGATAATAGCATATTTAGAAAAACAAAAAGTTGGAAGGCCCACAAAAGTCATCATAGTTGATACCATTTCTCTTTTCTATTTTTCACTAAATCCCCCGTGTCCTCCCTGTGTCCAATTTAATCTGCAGCTGTTCTATCAAGGTAACAAAGAGAAAACAAAGAGCATCAGGGGGTACATGTAAATCACAAAGAAGTTTAGTAATAGTTAGGTTTTGAAACAATAAATGTTTGTACATATTAAAATAAAATGTATAGTCCCTCATCTGAGGAACGGAAAAAAGCATGACACAACTGCAAACCCAGCAAGTGATGCTTGTCTAACTACATTGACAGGATGGGAAAGTATTGATCAGAGAAGCAGCCAAGAGGCCCTTGAAAATATCTGAAGGCGTTGCAGAGATCCACAGCTCAAGTGGGATAATCTGTCGACATGACAACCTTGTGCCATGACTCCAACAATCAGTACTTTAAAAAAGACAGGCAGGATACCCAATTTAAAAAAACAGAAATAATAAGTCAATCTTGTGATTTGCCTAAAGCCATGTAGTAAAAAAAAAAAGAAAGTTGCTGAACTACATGCATAATTTTATGTGAATGGAATAATGATGCACATCAAAGTTTCACCTACACTGGCAAAGGTGGTGAAGGCTGCATCCTGCTATAGGCGGTTGTAAGAGTAGCTTCAGTAGATAATAATGGTGTTAGTAACGGCATTAATTCCTCTTTAACTGAGTCATAAATAATTATTATAGGGATGCACGATATAATCGGCCCCCTATC
>NW_015150708.1:748823-750714 GCF_000732505.1 Cyprinodon variegatus
CATGAGTTTTAAAATATCGGCATATCGGATATCGGCCAAAATCCCAATATTGTGCATCCCTAAATTATTACTTTTTCAACTTTGGTAACACTATTAAATTTCTTAAAATACAATACTACTTATACTTGAGCGATCTAGGTGTATCTAGGTGTTACTTTATTGTATGTCTCGTACCATGTCCGTTGGTTGTGCTGTTCTTTTTACATCTCTTTGCAGGTGATGAAGCAGAATGAAAATGTTTTATCATTATCTCCCTTTTATCTCCTCTTTCTTTCATCATTTTCCTTTCCTGTTCTACCTACATTGCTGTGTCCATATAATCTGTAAAACTCCCTGCGTAATTATAATAAAGCAATTTATATGCATAAAACAAGTGGAACACTATGGCGATAGCCGTACTGCTCCACTTGTGAAAGTAAAATCTGTTGGGCTCTTTTTGGCATCAAGACAATTATTCTTATTGCCTCATCACCTGTCTGGTGATGAGGCAATTAAAGTGACTTTTCAATTAAAGTGACTTTTCAGAAGCAACTCCCTCTGCAGCAGGAGAGAACAGCTTTCTGTTTCTTTTGCAGGGCAGTAGCAGGAGAGCTGAAATAGGTATGTGGACGAGTGTTCAACATGCATTGATTGCTGGAGACACAAGAATGAGGGAGAGGGTCACTTTACAGCAACACGACTGAATACATAACCAGTGATACAATGGAATGGTTTAGATCAAAGCACAGTTGCCTAGGTATAAATCTGATTAAAAATATACTTTAAAAATTGCTGCTCACATTTTTTTTCATAACATCTAACTGATCATTAACTATTTTCCTCAAAAGAGTTAAGAGGAATGAATACTTATTTTTACTGTTTTTTTACAGTGTATGATAGTCACACCAATAAAATCACCACCAAATGTCATTACAGATCATTTAAAAAATACATTAATCATTAATCTAAAAACATATATTTTTTTTAGATTAATGTCACCTCAGATGCCTGCTCAGGTAGCCAAAAGTTGACCTAAGTTAAATGATATATTATGTAATATTATATTTTACATAAGGACTCATAATTCCTAATTGAACATGTTTTGTCTTCCTAATGTTAATAACCTTAGTTACCTTGTGTTTTTTAAGAAAAAAAAACAACTGACCCCCTTGAATTTTGCCAATGCACTATCACTCAACCATTAAAGACCAGTTTAAACTTTAGACTTGATTAAAACCCCAGAACCAAAGGCTATTGGCATATTTATGCTGTAGAAAACAGACATAACAGGAATTTATTTATCCCTGCCCAAAACAGCTTCTAAAAACAACCCTATTTTCTTAGGATAAATGTTTTCTATTTATAGATACAACTGAACATCACCCAAGCAAGATATTTTATTTGCCGGATGCATGGGAATCCATTACAGCCAGGAGAAAATCGTTCCATAGGATACACATTGATGATAAACTTCAAGTTACTGCAAAAATCAAAAAAGATTTCATTGCTGTCAGAACTCACACATGCTATTCTGAAAGCATGCCTGAAGATAAACAGGTGCAGATGTAAAATAAAAGGGGAAACTTTTAACCATCCTGCAACTACTAAGTCAATACAAATAAATAGATTAATGCAGTGAGTAGGGCTGCAACAACGAATCGATAAAATCGATAAAAATCGACTTTTAAAAGCGTTGGCAACGAATTTCATCGTCGATTAGTTGTGTCGCGCGATTAATGCGTCATCCGCCGCCGTCGTCAACACTGCCACTTGATTGAAACGGGGGAAGAAAAAAGCCAGCGCTGCAGGTGAGCAAAGGCTGTTTTCAAAAGGCATTAACGTCAACTCTTCTAATGACCGATACCGCAAACGCAAGCTGCGTCTCAATTCGCAGACAGCCTGCGCTTTGTAA
>NW_015150708.1:751722-754425 GCF_000732505.1 Cyprinodon variegatus
GCCGATTCATCGATTAATCGAAAAAATAATCGGCCGATTCATCGATTTTTAAAATAATCGTTAGTTGCAGCCCTAGCAGTGAGGAGGCTTCCAGCAAACATGGACACATGCAAACAAAAACCTTTGAAATTCCGGACAACATTAAGCTCAAAATGATTTTGAATTTTACTTTATATTGATGCTGCATGGATATTATTATACTGAATTCTTCAGCAGCATAAAATTGGCAGTGAATAAAAGCATAGCATGACAGTACTTGTCAGATGGCTTCCAACAATAGTCAGGATATTTATAGGCAGTGTTATGAAATAACTCAGTGGGAGAAGTTTACAGTAGTGGGTTGATTACATGAAGACACACACATGAATACAAGGCTGAACACCAACCCTAAAGGCAGCAGCATGCAGAGCAATTAGAACATTTGTTTTAGGAAAGTAAAATCCTGAAAACGGTGAAATAAACTATGTAAAAAAAAAACAGGGCAGAGGTTAAATAATAATGTAGGGTTATCAAACACATGAAATATAACAAAGGAAAAACTAAATATTTGTGATAAACTAAATAATCACACTGTATTTCCAAGCAGTAAAGAAACTTTATGAAAATCCACTGCTAAAAAATAAACAACATCTGAAAATAACAGCTATTAAATACTTACCAGGTAAATAGGAGCTCTCCCCATAATAATACAAAACCTAACCTAAAACATAGTAATGGTTTTATTTATTTAAAAAAAATGGTATTAAGAGAAAATGCCAATTACCCATGTTCCTTTGATAATTTTTTACTCTACCTTTAGACTGGTGGTGGAAAGGTTTAATGTTGATTCATGGGAATCTCTAATAAGCTTCACAGTAACGTCTTCATAACTAAGGTGAATAATACAAGAATTTAATTTAAAATGACTGATAAAAAGCACTTGACAACAAAGGTACACTGAAAAAAACATCTAGAAATAAGTAAAAATCTCTTAAATTAAATGTATTGACCTTTAATTTGAGTAGGTAAATGAGATAGTTTGCCAATGGAATTAGTAATTTTACTCTTAAAATAAGATAATTAGATAATATGCACTTGAAATAAGACGATGCAATTGTGTTTTCTTATTTTAAGTGTAAATTGTCTTGTTACATTGGCAAAATGTCTCTTTTACCACCTCAATTCAAGAACAAATGCACTTATTTTAAGAAAAAATAACTTCTCTAGATTTAGATTTTTTGCCATGTATTTGTGCCACAAGCTCCAGCAATAATTCAGCATCCGAAGCACCAATAACGCAGCACAAAACTACAATCCATACAAATTCAGATTGTAGTTTTGTAGTTCAGTCAAATTTAGAAGCTTTATCAGGACTACATTTTTTACAGTTAATGGTAGGTGTGCTTTTCCTAAACATTTTCTCCAGTTTTGACTCATTAGTCAGTCCAACATCATACCCCTCTGCCTGCGCTGCAGGCGATCTACATTTTCTAAAGCAAACCCCCCCAACCCCGCCACCCCTGCCCCTTCCCCCCGTGGCTTCGCTCTTCTGGAAAAAATACTAAACCAAATGAAGGGCACCTCTAGGACTGCTTCGACCAGCAATTTCTCCCCAATTCTTAGACCGCCTCTTCAGTGTCTACTCGACTGACATTCACACATACACAGAGCTAATGACAGCATTCCAGCCACCCAACTGTATAACTGCCCCGAGGGGATAGAAATCACTTTCTCTCCATGGTCACTCGCGCTCCTGTGTGGATTGGCTTTGCCTCAGAAGTCAGCAAGCAAAGATGACTTTGACCACAGGGAGCTGGCGATAATGTCAGTCATAAGATTGGAGAAAACTGGCAAACTTTTTGTGTGTCTAATGCGACAGAGTACTATGTTGAAGTGACTAGAAACCTATGTTTTTACAGGTTATCCAACAGCCCCACTTAAAAGTAGGACTATGTTTCTTTAGGTATTTACATGTCTTAAATATGCTGAAACAAATCATCTAACAAAAAAATGTCACTAATAAATTGTGCTTCTGTTCATTTTTATGCATCTCATTTATTCAAATAAAAGTGTCTTTAGTTAAAATTTCACTACAAACACACCTTATAATTTTTTTTTATTTCTAATCTTTATAATTAAACCCAAAGTTTAAATTAGCCTGACCTAGTTAAGTTTAAAATTGTGTTTTAACTTTACCGAAATGCTTCATCTGACAGGAAATAATATAAAGATGCAGAACTGGAATCTGCAATAGAACCTGTGAAGGCAGTTCAAAATTAGGGTGATGGAAATGAGAGCATACTGCCAGAAAGGATTCAAACTCAATTATATCAATTATAGATCAATTTGCAAAATTAGAAATATATATATATATATATATATATATAGATATATATATATATTTAAAGTTGATTAATGTGTTGATTATTTTTTCAATTAATCAATTAATAATAATTATATAACAAAAGGTTCTTAAAAGAAGACTTTTTGCTAAATTAAACCAGGTAAAACTAAAAGTTTTTCACTTGAGGAGTTCTGGATAGAGCTTATTGACAGAAGAAAAAGATTTTTATCAAAAATGCAAAATGTTTAGTTATTTCCTTTTAAATTTTTGGTATAATTGGTTGCTCGGTCAGCTAAAGGCATTTTTTAGTCTCTAAACTCCAGTTAACAATGAATCGATTACTAAATTAGTTGACGATTATTGCAATAATCGAGTAATCA
>NW_015150708.1:754790-777597 GCF_000732505.1 Cyprinodon variegatus
TAGATAGATAGATAGATAGATAGATAGATAGATAGATAGATAGATAGATAGATAGATAGATAGATAGATAGATAGATAGATAGATAGATTGATTGATTGATTTTCTGCCAGTTTTTCACTCTGTGCTTTTATCCCTATACTGTGGTTGAGCCAGTGAATGTTCTTGGTGGAAGTACAAAGAGGGAATTACCCACTGAGAAGAATTTAGCTTGAAAAAAAATCCCACCTTAAAAGCTTCAGGTTAGCTTAAGTCTAACTTTGAACGTTGTTTCCCACCAGTTTACTTGAAGAGAAGCTCTTTGTGTAGTCTGCACCATTAGGACATGATGAAGAGACAGCTAGAGATAGAGACTGCTCTATGGATAGACTTTTAATAACCAACTCAGCATAACCCAGTATCTTTTTAAGATGTCACTAAAAGCATTATGGTTTTAATTATCTTGAATCCATAGTTGAATAACTCTAATAGACCAAACAACAAATTCAACGAAACCAACTGTCTCCAGAAATAGTAAAAAGGTGAATGAAGTCCAGTTGCTCTGTGAAGGCCTTAGAGGATTGTATGAGATTATAAGTGAAAAAACTGATTTAAAACTACATGTAAAACTCTGTGTGACAAAGAAATAACACTGCACATGAATACTCCTATGAGAAGGTGGTGTTTTGAGCAGAGACAGGGAAACTGCTTTGCTTCAGGGAATATGGATGGAGCTAAATAAAGGACGATTCTGAAAGGAAGCCTGCAAAAAACTCAAAACGACATTAATAAGTGATTCAAACCTTTATCCTCCAGAAGGATAAACATGTAAAAAGATCTACTGTAAAATGGTTTAGTATAAAATTACATTTAGGTTATTGATCAGGATTAAGCAACAAGTATCTACCCTCCACTGTAAACTGCAACAACTCAACCACTAAACCTTAACTTTTGGATTTAGGGTCGCTAATGTCCATCCCTCTTTTTAAATATAACAAATGAATGCAGAGAATGAATGCAAGCTTCTTTAAATATTGTCATTAAAACATTTAACATGCTGAAAAAAAGATATTATTCAGAGCTAGTGTGGAGCATATATCAAAAGAATCACGAAATCCAATAATTATACATGAATTTATATGCAAAACTTCAAAACATTTAAAAAAAGGAAACGTTTAAAAAAAATGTCTCCTCCGCCTCACAGCTAGGCACCAGTCTGTTATGTCTGTATGGTAAAACCCTGATGGAATAAAGTGAAACCTTTAAATCTGTGCAGGTTTCAGGATCATGCATCTTAATATTGACTGAGTGGTGGTTTGTTAGGTTTTATTTTATAGTTTTGTGGTTCATCTAATGATAGTAACACAAACAACAGGTTGTTTATGCTTATAAAGAATAGCAATGTGTGAAAAGGAACCCTAGTTTAGCGCTAACTGTGAGGTGTACCAGCTGGAAGTTCTGAACCAACTTTGAATGAATGGAAAAACATTTTTTTTCTATATGCTTAAACAAATCATCCAACATGTTCCCTACTAACAGCTGGTCAGATTAGTTTTATTTAAGAGGCACACTAATCCAGAATAACAACCAATCACATCTAGAGTCCCTGTCCTCTGTCTCTTCTACATAGACACACACACACACACATGCAGCGTGGCTGTATAATAAATGAGCCTCTTCAATCCTGTTGCACTTAACTGTCGCCGCAGTCAGCTACATCATAAGCACAACAAACACAGGAACATCTTACTGGTGCTGTTCAGTCGCTGTAAAATCGCTGCTTCAGAGACTGACAGGATTCATATTCACAAACCCACGCCTAGACACACACAAACACACACTGACGCAATTACAGGGAGCCCCGTGCTGCAGCTCAAAGGAGGCTTTTAAATTGTGCTGTTTGCACTTCAAATGAGTTTGATCCATACGCTTGCATCCACACAGGTTGGGTGTGAGTATGCCGGGGGGGGAAGGGAGTACTTCTGGGTGTGGTCCCTTTTCTTTTTGTTGTTATTATTGCTTTTACAGAGCAATGTGTGGCTGTGTGGATACTGACAACTGTGGGGGCAGGAGCTGATGCTGGGTTATTTGTATCTGAGTATCACCTGGCATTGGGAGGTTAGGAGCATGGCCTGGGGGGGCTTTTGTCTCCCCTCATTCTCTGAGGTCTCCTAATATCATGCAATGATATCAATTCCTTTAGAAATCCTCAGCAGCAACCCCCCAATCTCATCTGTTTACAGCATTTTTCTTTATTGCTCTTCTACTTTGGATACAGAAAAGGATGCAGAGATAGCAGCAATGTTTACATATTCAGTATAGATACTGAGAATAAGTCTCTTCCTGCTGCCTCCATCAAGTAGCAGAGAGAGATACCGCCTTCCCCCTCTGGCAGCAGGGAGGCAGTGAGGAGAACAGCCATGGATATGTTCTGCCTGCTATCTAATGAGCGTCGGAATGTCACTGCAGGGCCTGTCGGCTGGTCCCAGCCAGCAGAGCGTCCATGCACCAGGTATCACCACAGTCTATCAAACAGCTGGCAGACAGCCTCCCTGCTTTCTTTCTCATCCCTACTATGCATCTCTGCTGAATGAGGCTCTTTCTGATAACAAACAAGCAGTCCCAGGTCTGCGTTGTTCTTCCTCACCCCCCTTTCACTCCCCCAGCAGCATCATCAGCACCGCCGAATTTACACAGACATCCCGAATGAAGGATGGAGGCGAGCTCAGCCATAAATAACACACACCGCCTGCTCTGCCTGACTGTTCTCAGTTCTCAGTGAAGGTAAAATAAGAAAGGTGCCAGTCCCACTACAGTTTCTGGTTTATTTTTTGTTTTACCTTGTTACAAAAAAAAAAGATTCGTTCGATATCTCTCTATGTTTAACTCCCTTTCTTAACCCTCACCAACTGTCTTCCCCCCCCCCCCCGCTATGGTGTAGAGCACACCTTAAAGTGTCATCTACACAGAAGACATCAAATAACACGCCTTCACAAGGATGCCGGAGCTGCAGCAGCACAGCAAAGCAATGCCGCTGCACTGGCTGTGCTGGGAGATGAGAAGATATCAGAGAGGAGGACGGGGAGGAAGAGAAGCGGCAGCTGATCGGGGGGTTTTGGCTCCAAGGCAACAGTATCCCATTAAAATATTAGATGTTTAGTTTCGCATCTGATTCCAAATCTGTCTATACTTTTAACTGGATTATGATAGTCATCTCTATCCTGTGACTAGGTTGTCAGCAGCATAATTTGGATTGCAATGGGTTTTAAAGCTGTAGCAATGGTGAAAGGAATTAAACGCTTAATAAGAATGCAACTTTGGCATATTTGTTACGCAAAACTAACACATGCATAGAGGGACAACTTACTTCCTGAAAAAAAACTGTACCATCTACAGTAATAAATGCTTCCAGAGGATCACCAGTAAAGGAAAAAGGGGTTTATTCTTTTCTTAAAATGAAAAATTATATATTTGTCTTCATATCACACAATGAAGATCAAAATATCTTTTGCACAATCCTCCCTTCTGCCTGTCCTGGATACCCCACTGTTTCATGACCTAATACTGCCTATTGTTCTGGCAGGTGGGACCCCCTCCTGTGCTTATGCCTATTACAGGAAAAAAAATCAATTAAGTATGATGATATTAACTCTGGATAAATTAAAAACATAGGTATATACACAATTTAAGCAATCACTGGATTAGCTTTAAGGAAAAATCTACTGTTTGGGGATTTTGGGGGCTTTATTTTTAGTCTAGAAAGTCATAAAAAGAGGCAGATGGAACAATCACACAAGCCGATTCCTGCTGCAGACAGAGCAAGTAATTTAGGATGTGCATATCAAGTTATATATTGAAATATAATTTAAGAGATTATCTGACAGAGAAAAAAAATCCAATTTAAGGATTTTGAGGCTGTGTGCAGGACAGAAAGGTCCTGAACAGCAGCCTATAGAAACCTGGTAGGGATGTGCTGCTGTTTCACAGGAGGGCCCACATTTCAATCTCCAGACAGAAAAGAAGCAGCAGAATTATTTGTTTCAGTACCTTGAAAGTGGAAAGCTCTAGACTCGCTGTGGAAGCCCTGGACCTGAGTAACTCCATCAAAGCCTCCTTCTCCAAGTGTTAGTTCATCAAACAGGCTGATGCGCAGGGCAGGGTCAACCCCAAAACCTACAAGTTATTCCAAACAAAGAAGATGATTACTGAGGATGATAGCTGGATATTCAAAGCTCTTCACAGTGGAAATAATAAACATATCATCCATATGTTGATTTTGACTAACTTCTGGAAGCAGCTTATGCAGGATATACTTGAAGTGCTTATGTCATCATAAAAGCTACATGTAAAAGGTTGCAGAGACATCCTACCTGAGCAGGTGCAAATTAAGAAAAGAACCAGAAATAGCTGTAATAATCCCATACTGACTGTATCAAAACAAAAACAAAAATTAGTCCATGTTTTTATCCGCGTCCAAAGGAGAGTATAGTTAAATCACAGGCTGGCAGGATATCACCCTTGGCTGTTACAAATCCCATACGCAGAGCGGAGGCATCATCACAACTTTAGATGCCTAAATGAGAACCGGTTGGGAAAAAATACCAGATGAGGCAAGAGAAAAATCCTCAGTAGAGATTAGAAGTGAGCGATGGATGCAGAAACTGCGCCATGTAACGCCAGGTCCGCTCCGATCCGCGGCACAGGTGGATGAGCTGAGCTGCTTCACCAGCGCAACAGACGCTCCTCCAGCAGGGAGAGCGCTCCCACCGCTGAGAGGAGGAGAGAGAGGAGAGAAAGGAGGAGAAACAGGGGCGATAGCGCCCCCTTCTGGACAGATATCAATGAGAAAGGGCTCAGATAAAAGCTTTGTGAGTTTATTACCATTCGATTCAGAAAACAATATATGAATCCTGTTAGGCAGAAATCTAATTAAGATTCAGGTAATCAGACTCATAGCAACATAGGCGGTTCTAGGCAGGGGCCAAAAGGGGCCAGAGCCCCTGTAGAACTGATCCTGACCCTGTTATGGCCCGTGTCCTTCAAACATACATTACAAAAAATTGACATATAAGTCAATTTTCTTGAAAAGGGGTGTATTTTGCCTCAAATTGAGCAGGTAGGTAAGGCAATTTACTAATGTAAAAAAAATGATTTAATAAAAAAAAAAAATCAATCTTCTTATTTTCAGTAGTTTATATGTAAATATATAATATTTTGAGAGAAAATAAAAATTTCTTTGGCAATTATCTTATTTACTACGACGGAGTATTAGGGCCAAGTTAGATATATTTTTTTCTTCCATTACAAGAATAAAGTTGTAACATTACGACAATAAAGTTGTAATATTACGAGAATTAAGTAGTTACATTACGACAATAAAGTCGTTACATTACAAGAATAAAATCGTAACATTACGTGAATAGAGTCGTTACATTAAGAGAATAAAGTTGGAATATTATGAGAATAAAGTCATTACATTACGAGAATAAAGTCGTTACATTACAAGAATAAAATCGTTACATTACGAGAATAAAGCTGTAATATTAGGAGAATAAAGTTGTTACATTACGAGAATAAACTTTTATTATTACAAAAATAAAGTCGTTACATTACGAGAATAAAGTTGTAATATCATGAGAATAAATTCATTACATTACGAGAATAAAGTCGTTACATTATAAGAATAAAGTTGTAACATTACAAGAAGAAAGTCGGAATATTATAAGAATAAAGTTTTAATATTACAAGAACAAAGTCGTAACATTACGAGAATAAAGTCATAACATTACGAGAATAAAGTTTTAATATTACAAGAATAAAGTTGTAACATTACGAGAGTAAAGTTGTAATATCACAAGAATGAAGTCATCATTCAACAACCCATTTCAGAAAGAAAGCTTCGAGCTCCAACCAGCATGTGGCTGCCCACCAGCACCACCAATCACCAGCCTGAGTCCACTTTGACATTCTGCCCAATTTGATGTTGGTGCTAAAAGATTTCCTTATTTGTCAAACCAGAGCCAAAGTATAGCTTCACAAGATGCTTGAAATTCCTCATTTTAGGGAAGAAAGTGCTTCTTGGAAGAATTGTCATAAAATACAACTTGTTTCTCGTAATTTTAGGACTTTACCGTCCTAATGTTACAACTTTATTCTTGTAATTTTATGAATATTCTCATTGTGACTTTTTTCTTGTAATATTAAAGCTTTATTCCTGAATTGTATGACTTTATTCTCGTTACGTTTTTACAAGGTTCTGCTTGAGAAGTGCACTTGGGACCTTCCCCCAACTAACAAAAGTTAAAAAAATTTAAACTATCTGTTTTAATGGTTTTGTTTTAGTGTGGTTGGTTACCCTCAGCCTGTAGAAAGTGAAATAGAAAACATAAGAGAAAGATACAGACGGCAGACCTAGAGATGAGAGGCTTCTTCTGTCTCAGCAGAGCCACAGACCACTCACTTCCCTTCCACGCTTTTGATAAATATATGCTATAGGAGCCAAAACCAAATAGTCAGGTTTTTTTTGCCAATTGCAGTTTCATATTCTCACAAAACTTGTCCTCTGCGTTTAACTCCATCCCTCAGTGAGCAGTGCAGAGCTTTAGCAGCACCCAGGGAGCAATACGGGGCTCCAGGTCTTCCTAAAAGACCCATAGTGGCAGTCAACGTTTCTGAACTTAGATCTTGCGGCCTCTACTGAAGCTCTTTAACCACCAGGCCAACACTCCCCTAAAAAGGTCAGCCCACTGTGTTTGGCTGTACACTTGATATTTTCGCCTACTACCATCTGGCAGTGAGTTTTTACCCAGTGTAACTCAGCGCTACGTCCCCAACAGAGCGGGAAGCTTGTCACGCCCTGAAGGAGCATGTTACATACTGAGTCATATACTGTTCAGCACACGGACATACTTTTAAGCATGCCAACAGTTCTGTCCTAAATCTAAGTTTTAAAAACTGCTCTTTTACAATTCACATGGTTACTTGCAATGCTTTTTTCTGTGAAATAAATACATGTAAGTCATCAGATTTATTTTTTAAGCAGATTAGAAAAAATGACAGAATTTTCAATTAATATGTCAAATAATGAGATCAACTTGATCTTTTAGAAATACTGAATATTGATGAACTACAACTATAAGTTCTAGAGGAAAAAAGCTTTTATTCGTAAGAGATTAAAAAAGGGGCCGCACTATAGTTTATTCTATGTTTTTGGTCCACTCTATAAAGCCTTGAACTAAACACATTTCTGACATTTTGAATAAAAAAAGCTTCCTGGCTGGGAAGAGAAATGTCTTTTTAACTTTTTTGAACTTCATTTGCAGTATATTGGTGAAACATATCTTTTTATACGAGGTGTATGAATAATAAAGTTGACTTTATTATGGACATTTTATTGGACATTGCATTTTCACATCCACAGTTTCCTGTGTACCTAAATATCAAAAGGCGCTATTGAGATTGAAATTCTCACCAGATGTCAGTAGCAACCCATTCAGTCCATCTTTTCACGGAAATCAAACCAAACCTGTTCATAAACACAGTTATTAAAGTGGAATGATAGAGGGGAAAGGTCATGAAAAATTAAGTCAGGAATGTTTAAAAAGGCAATTAGGTGGTGATGTCATTTAGTGCAAAAACTCTCCACTGCTTCCGTCCAGACCCAGACCCATTTTCTATGTGTTTCATGATGTGTTATGCAACTGTGTGGCTCTCTTGCCAGCCAGAGGGAGACGGAGGGGCAGAGTCGGTACTGGTGATGACATGCTGCAGTGGGTGATACAACCCCCACCCTTAAGACCACTAAAGGGTAAATTCTGGCACTGGGTATAACACAAAAGTCAGTAAACTAAAAGATGATGGCAGAAAATATGATTTATTTACAATTTGCAGAGGTCACAAAAAAACTAACAGCAAAACAGGGAAGCTTAAAGCCTCAGCCTCTAACAGCAATATCTCTGATAAGCTAGTATACCAGTCCCTCACTGAGTAAAAAGAATAATTGGTTTTGGTTCATAAAGTTTCTTGCAGTTTGCCAATGAGATGCAACATTTTACCATCTAACTGAAACTAATGAAATTCAAGCAGTTAATGATGAGTCTGACTACCAAGAAAAATCTTCTTAGGAGCTTCCTGTGTTCCACTGTCAGATGATGGACAATGACTGATCATTTCTTGTCAATGTTTTAAATTGGTTTAGTCCTGAGAAAGGACAACCTTAGCTGTAATTAAAAAAATTATGTTTGCATAGTATGCGAGAAGTTGGCGCATTTTCTCTTTACTGTTACAATCTGTTAAATGGGTGGACAGATGGTGGTGAAACAGCCTAGCTGCACTCTAAATCCCAAACTTTTTTTTTTAAGTTGTTCTTTTTTGCTGTTTGACTCTGAAGGTCTGTTTTACTGCTTTTCTATACCAAATTCTTTTCCAAATCTACCCTTTCAGCAGAGTTGTGTGACCTCCTGCAGGCCTCAAGCTTTATGCCTTCAAAATGCTCAAGCCGTCCTTTAGAGCTGAAGTTTAGCTTTTCAGCAGGTGGGATAAAAAGAACAATTTCCCAGTTGTTCACCTCACTGAGATTTCACTTTTGCTGTTTATTGCACTCAAATGTTTTATAGTTAATATAAAGTGAGATTATTCCCATTTTGCCACATCACAACAATAGTATTTAACATATTTTAACAGTTTGAACCTCTTTCCTGTGCAGACTCAATTTCTATTTATTTGCAAATCTACATTTCCTGAATCCAACAACAGGCCTTTGCAAAGTAAAGTATAGATATGAAGTTTGGGACATTTTCTAAAAATCTGCAAATAAAATAAAATCTACATAGTGTGGCATGCATTTAATCTGTTTTTCTCCAGTTGCCCTAAATACATGCCATTAGAAGAAATTGATGTCACCTGTCAATCAAACTTACCCCTAGATTCCCTATCCTCATTCATTGCTCCACTCCACCCCTCTCACGTACGTTGTGCGGAGCACATGCGGAGCCATGTAAGTCAATGAGAACTGTTCCACATCCACCGTCACCGTCCTCCTACATCTTCTCTGTCCTTTACTGTTAAAATAAGGAGCCAAGCTATTTTTTGCTCCGCTCCAGTCCATTGAAAGCCGACCATGTCAAGATCTGCAATTGCAATCGCACCAAAAGAGAAAAAAAGAATGTGGAGAAGATCCGGTTTGTAAAATTAAAATAGAGTGACGACAAATCAGTAACAACTAATTAGAGCCTACATTTTGGAAGTTAGATTGGATGCAAAGTATTGGTAGATTTGTCATCTCAATCAAAAATATTCATTTTATGCTTAAAGGCTTAAAAGTTTCATCAAATCCAGTAGCACAAACTTCCAAGAATGCACCTCCCAACTTCAACAAAATGATTGTGGAAGTAGAGAACAAGATCCTAGTAATCACAATAACAAAGATTCACAATGAAAAGAAAATGTTTGGGCAGAAACTGCTCACATACTGGACACTGATAGGGATTTATTTATTATTTCATATTACTATCCTTAGTAGTTGAGGATGTTCTTTTTCCTGGTGGATCATCAAAATAAGTGGTCCTCCTAATTGTCAATCTTTCTGGAGTTTATGTAAGGCTGTCCTACGTGCTCATCTCCATTTTCTCTTACCGTAGGTGAGTCAAACATAGTGTAAAAATTGCTAATTTTCTTTTGGAAAGTAAGCTTGTATGAACGATGCAAACAGCAACTTTTAAACAGAGCGTGCACAAGCAGAAATGGGCCCCTGCATGCTCTTGCAGGAGTTAAATAGGCGTTCCCTCCCGGGAGTGGGTACAGGGTTGTGCATGTGCAATTCTTTTTAAAGTGGAGAGGGCAGGTCTTTTCAAATATTGCATAAATCCTCCCCTCTACCTTTAAGTGCACATTACCTCATATTCTGTTCCTATGAATTAACCAGAGGTGGGCTGTGAGCGCAATCAAGGCCTTCACTGCTGGCCTAACATCACTCAGAAACATTAACCTACATTCACAACCTAAACTTTAAATTTCTTTTATCCAACTGTGTTAATTTATTCCAAACATTCAATTCTCTTAATTTTGTAGTGTTCTCGTGGCTGCGCTGCTTCCATTAGATTTGCGTAGTTTCTATATTTTTTGTCCAATCAGATTTCATTACTGTGTGTTGCTATGTCAATCAAATCTTCGCAGGGCCTTCAGACTCAGCAGTGCTAGCGGATCTTACCTTAGCAATATTGGTTAGGAACATTTTCTTCAACCAATCAGATTTCAGATTTGCCTCACTGGGCCAGCTAGCGGGCCCACCACTACGTCAGCATTTTCTGTTCTCTGATTGGCCTCAGTGACTGATAACAAATGGAATGCAAAGACTTCCTGCAAAGACAGAAGGATGGATTTCATCCCTAGTGAACGTAATATATATTCTAATTTCAAGCTTTATGCGCTATTTTATCTGGTAATTAGATGCATATTGAATCTGAATATCCACTGTTTTGATTGGATTTTTCATGTTTGACACCAGGACTGTAATAAAAGTAGCCAACTGAGTTGTAGTCTGCATTTGAGTACTCCATCTTAGCCAGAATAAAGCTTCTGACAGAACTTGGTCTATTCCCAGAGAGGAAATGAGATCTCCAGATGTGCACAGTGACAAAGGGGACAAAGAGCCTAAATGCAAATGTGTGCCACAGTTTCTTCACTACTTCTGACACATTTTGAAAACCAGGATGTGTAATGGTTGAGTGGAGGTTTTGAGGACCCAAATGCAGAGACCAGGAGGCAGAGGTGAGTCATACAGATTTAATCAGCCAACTGGGGCAGAAAACAACAACAAAAAAAAATACAAAGAACCAAAAAAACGAAAATGTCAGTGAAAACTCACGTGGGGATCCAGAGATGAGGAAGCAACGAAACAACAAACAAGCAGTGACTGCAGAGGTGGTGTATATATGGGGGAACAGAACAAAGGATGGGCTAATGAGCTGAATATGGAGCAGGTGTGAGTGGAACTAACTAGAAGGAAGCCAAGGGGAAAGGATGCAAGCACAAGGTGGAAACAGAGAGTAAGTCAAGAAATAAACACTTACAGAAAACAACTTAAAATCCAAAGAAACTACAAATAAACTTCATCAGAGGGTAGAACCCTGACAAAATAACTTAGCTACCCACAAACTACTACAAGACCATAACTGAAAGCATCGATGTCTCAGTGTGACAGCGTGGTACGGAAACTGCACAGCGCAGGAGTTGTTATGAGGACAGCACAAAAGATTGTACCTCACCCCCGAAATGCACTTTGTCCTACTTCCATCAGGAAAATGAGTTAAGAATATTCAATCAAAAACAGTCTCTCTCCAAGCAGACCCCAAACTACCAGCCTATCAAGCCGCACTTTACGTATTAACTATATATCTCATTATATGTAAATATGTTTTCTTGTTCTTTAGGTTTCAGAAGGATGCTTGATTGTTTGTTTTTATTTTCTACTAGCATTTTAATGTAAGTCTGTGTATTTGTGAATTTTGTACTTTCGCAAAATGGTTATGGCTCCATAATGACAATAAAGACTCTTGGATTGGATTCTTAATTTCAAAATTTTTTTGTGACTTCTCTTACACACAATTTTTTGGCTTTATATTTATTCAGCATGCTTCCATTTCAAACACATGAGGTGCAACTTCTAAATCTAACATCAACAATATCTTCACGTAGTCTTTATAATTTCTAGCCAGATGGTTAAGAAATGAAGCCTTTTTAAAGGGGATTTGTCAGGAGCAAACTTAGACCTACTTCACTATCCCTGGATAGGCTCTCTCATGCTTCTTGTGTTGGTCTCCTAAAGTAGTGTGGACAAGTGTGCACCAGCAGCAGTGATTCTGGGGACAGTTCCAGATCCATGACAGTACTTGGAGCACCAATCTGTCTTTCATTTAACACCTCATTGTTCAATGCTAATTGACATGTATTTTCATGATTTATGCAAAACAGATCTACTTTGACAAATATGTTATCTGTTAATATAGCTCTTCTAATGCTCACAGTATGCTCACGCAGTGAGTGGCTAATGGATAGCTATTGTCAATAACACAGAGGAGAGCAGGGGCTCTTCATGCAGTGTCACATCTGCAGAGCGAAAAAGGCCGCCAACCCTCTATTCATAATTAATAAAACTAGATTTCTTCTGGGTGCAGACACAGGGAATGTAATTACTTTCTATTGCCCACAAGTTGTCATTTCCTAAAGTGCCATCAGCAAAACAAGACTCATTAAAAATGTGCACTCAGAAAAAAAAGAAAGAAAAGTAATAAAGGTGCATGGTAAAACACACTGACATTGATCTTGTATATGAACGCACACACATATACACCCACACAGAGCAAATCTCTTTGGGCAAGGGCAGAGCAAAAGTGGAAGTCCTTTCTTTCATCTCTGTGAGAGTCAAATAGGTGATGCATTACAAAGCTCTGAGGGGCTTGTTCACTTTGGCTATAAGTCAGCGATATCGACATATCAATGCACTGATGAAATGAAAAGACTGCCTTCATATCCAACAAGCTTTATATTTGAACCAAAAAAAAAATAAACGGATCTATCCTGAGATTCATTCACTGAGACTTATAAACTCTGTTATACTGACATAATTGGACATGAAATAATTATATTAAAACTATGACAACCCAATGTATTAGTTTGCTCTTTGATGTGTTTACATTTCTTACTATGTAATTTAAAAAAAAAGTGCTCTATTTTAAAAGAATGTAAGATAAAGCAAACAATGCAGAAATTAAAATGAGAATTAAATAGTTATATAGGAACCAAAGGTCCTGTCATTCAAATGAAAATATGTTTTTATTGTGAAATCCGGGTGACTTTTTTAACCTAAACATACCAGTGATTGTTCCTCTTGTTTTTTCACAGCCATCTGGTGGAAAAGGCAGTGAGCTGCATCTCACTGAAGCAGTACTGATGTCAAACAGACAGTGTCACCCTCTGGCCATGTTATGGCTAAACAGAACCTGATGGGTAATAATTCAGGAGCATGAGACAAATCTAGATTCTCCTGAATGAAAAAAAGGCTCTTTAAAACAAATTTAAAATATCTGATTTTGTTTTAGCTAATTTTTGTTATTTATATAAAAAAAACAGTCAAACAATTTCAGTTTTAGGGTAATTGCATGATTTCTACAGTAGAGAAGATATTCTGATCTACATCTTATCATAATATACCCATAAAGCTGGTGTTTCCTAGGGCCGATTAAAGTTTAGGGCATAGATGTAAAGTGAAAAGGTAACATATTCAACAAAGAATAAAAAAAAACTGAGATCACATTTAAACTCATTTGATCTGTGCCACTTTGTTGTAGCTTTGGCTGTATGTTTAATGTTACTGTCCTGATGGAAATTCAAATTTGACCCATAATGGCGGCAGTTAGCAGTTTGGGTGTAAGCAGGTGTACCTGAGTTTATTATTAGCCTCATCTGATCAAATCCAGAGCACCTTCATTCACAAGTTTGTAGCGTCTTTTACATCACTTTAGGTAATATCCTGTCAGGACTTCTCTGGCTTTTTCCAAAGAGGCAAGCTTTGTGGAGTGCACAACTAATAGCCTTCCCTACAACTGATTTATGATTTTTTTAAGCTTTGGCGTTATAAAGGTGGGGAGTGGCGGCCGACTGGTTAGAGCTTAGAGCTCGGAATCCTGAGGTTCTGAGTTTGAGCCCCACTCCCACAGAGTACAGATCTGCGTCCCTGAGCAAGATCCTTAACCCCACACTGCTCCCCGGGCGCTGCACAATGGCAGCCCACTGCCCCCCAAGGGGATAGGTTAAATGCAGAGAGTTAATTTCACTGCTCTGTACTTGTGACAGTGTAATGACAATAAAAAGTTGGGGGAAAAAAATGAATAAATATTGTGTGTGGGGGGGGTGCTGTTGCCTGCCTTTTTTTCTATTTCGGTTTTTCCACTTTATATAAGTCTCTATCCAATGTTCCAAAGAGATTAATGAGATAACAAAAAAGGAGTGGTCTTGCCTCATGTGATAAATCTTTGATCAGTATAATCCAATTTGAAAGCCACAAAAAGGCAATTGTTGTAAAAACAAATAATCCCTCATCGAGTAATGAGAGAGACTTAGTTAAATATAGGGATGTTGTTTTAACTCAAAGCTGTCACTCAGGTATCTCCACCAAAAAATGCTTTTTAACATCATTTTAAGGTAAATACTGAATTAAACTTCAGGCAGATCATCATAAAAAAATATTAGACTTAACAGATTTCATTTGTCATTTTGTTTACACAAGTGTAGAAAAAAAAATGTTTGGAACAGCTCTCTGGACAATTTCATCTTTTTTAAAGTGCAGCCTTGAAAAATGGTAAAAATGACTGTAAATTTACAGTTCTAAACTTGCTAGACCTGCATCCAGTGCTTCAAAGTCTCTTTCCAGAGGACAGCAAGGAGAACAGTCCATGGTGGGGGGGTGAGGGGTCATTGATGATGTCACAGGCTCGGGACACGCAGCGCTGGGATGAAATGTCTTTTATGGAGGAAAGAGGAGCCCTGATGATCTTCTTTGCTGTTCTCACCACCCTGCTCACTTTCTTCCAGTCTGAGGCGCTGCAGCCTCCACACCACACAGTGAGACAGCTGGTCAGAACGCTCTCTATGGTGCTTCTGTAGAAGGTGGTGAGGATGGGTGGGGGCAGGTGGGTTCTCCTCATCCTCCGCAAGAAGTACATGCACTTCTCTGCCCTTTTGACCAGTGAGGCGGTGTTAACATTCCAGGTGAGGGTGTCTGTGATGTGCACCCCCAGGAATTTGGTGCTGTTGACCACCTCTACAGCTGAGCTGTTGTTGACCAGTGGAGCGTGGTTTGGCCGGTTCTTCCTGAAGTCCAAGATGATCTCCTTCGTCTTCTCCACGTTCAGGATCACGCTGTTATCTCTGCACCAGTCCACCAGCTGCTCCACCTCCTCTCTGTAGTCCTGGTCGTTGTTGTCTCTGATTAGGCCCACCACAGTGGTGTCGTCTGCAAATTTCACGATGTGACTGGTGGTGAATCTGGGGACGCAGTCATGTGACATCAGGGTGAACAGCAGGGGGCCCAGGAAGCAGCCCTGAGGGGAGCCTGTGCTTAGACTGATGACATCAGAGGTGTTCTGACCAACCCAGACTGATTGAGGTCTGTTGGTGAGGAAGTCTAGCAGCCAGTTGCGGGGTGTATTGAATTCCAGCTGTATATATATATATATATATATATATATATATATATATATATATATATATATCTTTTCCTGGGACTAAGCAATCCCCCTACCCCGACTTGCTCCCCGGGCGCCACACAATGGCAGCCCACGGCTCCCCAAGGGGATGGGTTAAATGCAGAGGTACATTTCCCAAATATGAGATCAATAAAGTTCAATTATTAAATTATTATACATATATAGATATAGTTGTACTATTTCCATCCTTAGAACTAAAAAGTATTTTATTCAAATTTAATATAATAGACACAATATATCACATTAAGGTGATACAATCATGTATATTTGATTTGCTTACATTTCAAACCTTTAGTTTGAAGAAGACTTAAAGATCACTGTCATCCAAATACTAAACTTAGACCAAAAAAAAAAAAAAAAATAGAAGACTAACATAGAAATTTTGTTTGCTAAGAGATTTTAGAGAGGCTTAAAAAAAAGGTCAAATTATCTAAAAGTTTAGAGCAATCATAAATCCCTGCCAGTATATTCAGGTCTGGCCATCAAACCCAGTTTATTCTAAAAAAAAGTAAAATAAAATTGGCTCATAGAACATAAGAAAGAGAGAGCAAAGCTTCCACCGGGGGTATGCCAGGAAAAAAAGTATGAAAAATGAAGTCAAGACTGAACGTTTCCAGAGAAAACGTCTAAAAAGATAATGTATAACATATAGTTGTAAAATTTTGGACAGGTTAATCTAAAACTGAAATATCGGGGCAGGAGAACAGAAGATCATGTTTGGCATAAACACAGTAGAGCTTCCCTGGTTTCAATTACCAAGCTTGGTCCAGGAACTGTCCTGCTTCACAGATGCTTTGCAGCAGCACAAACTGACCTGCTCATACAATCAACCCTTAACTCTACCACGTATTAAAGGGTGTCTGCATGAGGAACATCTAAGGCCATGTGTAATTGACTGGCTAAAACTAGGACATTGCAACAGAGAAATTGATTTATGTATGTACTGATGCATTTATGGATGGAGCCAACAAAATGTAACTATCCAAATGTGGACGCATTATAATCAAAGTATGCATGAACAAATGGTGAGCTCTACTAGACCAAGGAGGCAGTGCGGTTGCTCCACACAGTCCCTCCCATTCCCCCTAGATGCCATTGTGAATGTGTGCAGTGAGCTGGCTCATTGGGACCTCACCATGAATAGCCTGCACCCATTCACTCAGCACACAGAAGCTCATTAGAACTCTATAGATGCACAATTGTGAGCCTCACATTAGAAACTTCCTCCTGTGGGACACAGACACCACACACAAAGTGCCAGTTTGCTGCTATGCTAAGCGCATTGTCCACCTGATTCATAGAACCTGGCCCTCCATTCACAATATTAAGTTCGAGTGGTGGAATATCAATTGCGTGTGCAATGGACCGGTATCTTTTTAAGAGCTTTTCTGGGTTTGAAAAAAAGAGAGAAAAGGGACATTAGCCGCTCTGCAGAGTGCTAGCTTTCAACAGATCCATTGTGAGTTGTTTGAATGCAGGGACCCCTATTTTTTCCCTCCATTCTCGACAAGAGGTGGGCATCAAATAAATTCACATGAACTTGCTTCAGGGTGCTTCTAAAGCCTACTGTTTAGGAATAGCCTAATTAAACCTCCCCTTTTCTGGGGATTTTTATTGGAATCTGGCTAATTACACAGCGCTGAATCTTAATATATGCCCTTAGCTTCGCCTTTTAGTAGAAGACTGGAGCTCTGTGAGACAAAATCGAACTGAAATGTCACGCAGCACTTTATACACTTTCGTTTCAGTTTTGTCGAGCGGGTCAAAGTTAAAACTGAACTCCGAGCTTCAAAAATCTCTCCAAAAAACAGCCTTCTCTCCTCTTTTCTTATCATATTACCAAATGATTCAACAAACAAAAGGCTGATGGTGGGCCATCACAGCCCCTGGTCTGTTTGTTAAACATGTTAACACAAACTCTCCACACAAAACCAGGTAGAGCACAGAGGCTCCCAACACTGGCGGTGTTAGCAGACACAGAACACTCTGCTTTCTCCACCAGTCTGAGGAATAAAAACCTCAAATTTGATTACAAGCAACCTTTGGCTCCCTGGCCATTATACAATAAGCCGAGCTGTCTGGGCCAATTTCCATGCTCAGCATGAGGTATCAACACGCGTGGACTGGATCTATCAGACGCCTGCCTCCAGACACACATCCACACACACCCCCACACACACACTAAGGATCATTAGTTGCAGTGTGAAAGGTTGCGCTAGCATCTCATTGGATGTGTTTATTGCAAAACCTGACAAAATTATGTCAGCGTGTTTTCCTCAAACAACCAATTTTATTCGAAAACTGCAACAAATATGATTGAAGCTGCTACCCAGGTAATAACATAAAATATACTCCCTTTTTTCTGCAATAAGAAATTTGCAATTTGCATAATATGTTGGAAATTGTTACAGTTCATCTCTCTGTTTATACTCATTATTAAGCTACAGCAATAGAAAATACAATGAAGTGGAAGTGAAAAATTATGAGAATAGACACTATTAGTTACTAAATATTGTAAAAGATCCATAGAAATTGTTGAATGTATACTGCTAAAAAAATAAACCTTGAAAAAAAATATTTTAAAGGACTCAATTTCCTGTAGAACTGCTGCAAATTGCTATGTTTACTATAAGTTAAGGCAAATCCTACCAGCTAGCACCAACATCCATACACTCACAAAAACACCTTTATCATCACCTCCAAATGCTAGGAAATTAGAACGTTGTTCAGAAAAGCCATAGTACAGGATTAGAGAGAAAACAAGATCATCGTGCTGCAAAAAAAAAAAACGGTCTGAAACAGCTTTTACATGATTAATATGCAGTGAATAAGGATTGGAATTTAAAAAATACAATTTAAAGTCACTGTTTGGATGGAGTAGCTGAAGCAAACAGTCAAATTCGGGCTGAAACAGCCTTTTTAACACTATTGAAACTTATGTTACCAATAAATAGCTTACAGAGGTTACAAAAGAAGTAAATGAGGGTAAAGTAAAAGGTTAAAAGTCAGGATGAGGGTAAAAAAAACATAGTGTTGTATATATCAAAGAGCAGTAGATAATCACTAACTTGGGTAAACAGGAGACAATACGGCATTCCAAAAAGGCTGCATACAGGCCAACAGAAACATTAAAGGAGTCACAAAAATCCTACCAAGCATTGGTTATGTCCTACATGTAACAACATTCCCCTCTGCTCTCTAAATATCTAGAGATATTTAAGTGATAAGCCAATAATATCTTCTATTCTGAAAAAGAATATCTGAAGTATTTTTTGGCTCAAATTAAACTGGAACGTTTTTTAACATGGAGAAAATGAACAGGTTTAAAATTCAGCCAGATTTGAACCAAAACCTTTTGGTTGCCAAACAAGCTGATGATAAAGTTGTTTATTTTATTTTTTTTATCTGTTGCTGTCACATCACAGTAAATTAACTGGCTTAAATACAACAATGATAATGTTTTTGAATGGTTAAGAAAGAATTGAAATCTAAGGGAACATTTGTTGGGTACTGTTAAAAGGGTGGTTGAACCATACCAAAATGAAATGGCAATAACTAAAAATAAAAGAGTATTTACATGAATAGAGCCAGATTTTCTTGATTTTTGAAATAGTTGTACTTTATTCCTGCTTTTTGCAATGCAATTTTTTTTTAGAAAGTATTTCAAAATAAAGGTGCCAGTTTCAAATTATTTCACTTTCTTTTATACAGTTTACACATCATTACCCCACTGTTTTTTTGTTGTTGAAAGAAACACACCTTTTTTTTTTGCTTTTTTTTTTAAACAAAAACCCGAATTAAAAAAAGATATATATACATATAGATATATATTTTTATTTCAGGTTTTTGTTTTGCTTTTTTGCTTAAAGTTACAATTTTGATTTTTTTATTAAATTTAGGTGAAATTCTCTATCTTATGATATATATATATATAAATATATAGATATATATATTCATTCTTGGCTTTTTTTCCAATTGTCCATTTCACATAACTGTGATAAGGACTCAATATATTATCATTTGTAATATTCAGTCTCTAAACCAAACTGTGTTTCTTATGTCTATGATAAAATGTTCCCATTTTAAGGGTAGAAAAATTAACAATGACGTTGTTCTTTAACCTTTATGTATTTAGAAACATTTGACCCATACTTTCCAAAAAAAAAAAAAAAAAAGACCCACAAACCAACGTGTCTGAGATTACATTGAAAAGGGAAACAAAGTGCATTTCCAATGAACTGCTGAGAGGTTTGTACCAGGCACAAAGGAGCTCTGAGGGAGGCTGGAAAAAAGAGAAAACTATTTACTACTGCAGAGGAGTGTTTGGTCCATGTAAAACTTCGGCCAGCACCTCATTGTCTCCCGTGTCTATCATTTAATAGGCTATTTGACATAATGAATGAGGCAGACCCACCTTCTGCCACTCCAGAAAGGCCCCAGCCTTATCTGAACTGAGAAACACATTAGAGCCCCTCAGCCAATCACATCACAGCCCTGAAGCAAAGTACAGGCCCAAAAGAAGAAGACCAGAAAACTTTTGTCTTCCTCAGAGTTTAATGAAGTTGGCCTGGGTCACCGAGCAAAGGATTAAAAGGGAATCTAGTGTCACTGAGCTCAACTGCTGAAGAAGAAACCGGAGGTGTGAGAGGAGGATGGTCCTGGTTCAGAGCTGCACCAGAAGGAATATGGCTGTAACTTTACCAGGTTTTGGAAGCTCTGGAAAGAGCTTTCTCATTGACAATCTATTGAAAACAGGAAGTCCCCGTGTCCATCCAGAGGGAGCAGCATGTGGGCACCTGAGACAACCTGAATGTCAGCGCCTAAGGAGGACCTGGGTACAGGAGCATGGAGCCCTGCAAACCTTGACCCAAAGTCCTCCACAGGGGAAAACCATGGGGGGACCACTTCTGCCTTGCTCAGGTATTATTCTTATTCTTACAATGTTAGAAAAAAATGGGTAAATAAAATTTAAAAGCTAAATTATCTGAATTAGTATAACTAGTGAACAACATAAGATTAAGAAAAACTGACAGAATGACTAATCAAACATAATTTTCTTGGTTAAAGTCATTCACACAGGCAGTAAGTTTATAAAAACGTTTTAAAGGTCAGTGGGAAAAGGTGAGATATAATTACTTATTGAAAACTACAATAAGAGGGAGAACTTAGGGGGTTAAAAATCAGCATTGATTACTGGGCAACTTAAAATTTTTACATTAAAAGATAAATACCAGAAAACAATTTGATTTGTATTGCTGTGGAGAGAAAGTATGAATTGATGCATTTACAAATACAAGTGTTTTTTTTACCTACGAAAACAATTTAAAAAAAGACACTTTTGGGTCCTAATTTTGTCCCAAGTTGAATTAACTCAAAGTTCATATCAGAGAAAAGACAGCCTGTTGTTTAATCATTCATGATTGCAAAACACTAAATATGAATATTAATTAATTTTGGGGTTAAAATAAATCCCTAAAACCTAAATAAAACCTAAACCTAAATTGAAAACAATGCTTGGTCTGCCTTTTATCTAAAATACATCCCTTTAACCTTTTCAATAATTATCTAACCCCTACAAGAAAGGGAAAAAAATAACAAAAGGAACCATAATTAAAGCTTTAATTTGTCAATTAAAAGAAGACACCCTTAAAAGTATCTATTTTGGTATCTGGTACCACAAAAATTGAGTGGAATCATTTTTGTTTTCCATCAGCAAACAATATAACTGAATAAATATGTGCTTAAACATTATTCCTTGTATAGGGAAGCAGCTGTTGAACCCACAGGATCAAGATTTTTTTTTTTTGTCTGTGTGTGTGTCTAGATACCTTAGATTTCTACGGAGCCGCTAAAGGGACATGGAGGGAAAAAATAAACTTTTGCGAGATCTCGCAAAACATAAACTTTTGCGAGATCTCGCAAAACTATTGCGGGATCTCGCAAAAGTATTGCAGGATCTTGCAAAAGTATTGGGGGATCTTGCAAAAGTATTGGGGGATCTCGCAAAAGTATTGCGGGATCTCGCAAAAGTTCTTTTTTTCCCCCTCCATGTCCCTTTAGGGGCTCCATAGATTTCCAAAAAGCTTTTTACCCAAAATTATTTTTCCTTTCGTCTCAATTTAAAATTTTTTTACTTGGTTTTGGCTTCAGTAGAAAAAAGTCAAACTATTACAATACTCTGCAGGCCAGACTCTGCTATTACAAACAACTTTGTCCTATCAGCTTCTAATTTCCACACATTCCTTCAATTTAGATAGTAAATCCAGTTTTATTACTTATGCCTGAATGGTTAACGGTAGAAACCACATTTCAAGCTGAACAAAAATAAATTAAGACTAATCAGTAACGAAGCTGCATTTCACTAGAAAGTCAGATTGATGAGGATGAGAGTATCAGCATGAGTGTAGAGAGGCTGAAAGAACAGAGGCAGATATCTGCCTTCATTTTCCAAGAGAAGGGAAGTAGTAGAGAATGAGGCCAAAGTCATTCTGTAAATGAGGGGAAGGTTTGTAGGGGTTATGAGCAAATGAGATCCAATAAATGTCACAGTGATGGCAAACTGTGACCTGCAAATTCAAGAGGTAACCTGAACTTTACTTCATCATAAAGCAACCATAAATTTTATCCTAATGAAAATGTAAAAATCAGTACAAAACTATTGGATGAGACTTTCATTTATCTTATAGGGTTATTCTAACATTAACTAAATACACCCGGCTATATTTAGAAATTAAACTTGTGGTGCGCTTACATTTGAAATGACATGAACAAATACATACACAGCTACAAAAATTTTTGCAGATGATTGAATTTTTTTAAAATAAACAATTTCATGTTATGCAATGTTAGTCCCTTCGCCGCCCCAAAAAACATTGCATTGGGTCTAACTTCTCATAAAACTCCAAACATTTTCTCTTAATGTTCATCCTTCTGCATGTTTCTTTTGGTTATCATGTTAAGACAAAGCAACCATTGTCATTTACCCAATCTGTAAAGAGGAAAGACAGCTGAACATAGTATCCAACTAAAGCCTGGGATACACAAGGCAGATGTTTGTTGATTTTCATAAGTTAAGAAAGGGCAGCAAGAAGAGCTGATCTAAACTAGCCCACAGTACAGCATAAGCAGTTTTTAAAAAGCTTTAAAAAACTGCAACTGTGGCAAAGAATGCTGAAAGAGTTGCTGAGTTATATGTAGGCAGAGATGGTACAAAACATCTGAAATTTTTATTAATGTGAAAGATGAATTATCTCTTTATTGTCTTTCGTCTTTCTTTCAACATCTTTAGTAGGGATGCCTGAACACTTTAGGGTTGAGAATAATATAAATGTCCATGAAGAAGATTAATCTTCAAAGAAACATGCTATTTTAGCAAAATAATGCAAAACACTATTTTCACAAAAATATATATTTAGCAAACATCTTAGAACAATTATCATAAATAAAGTTATGAAAAAGCTGACAGCTAAAGGAATTTACCTTCTTAATACAGCAATTCAAATTTGTCAAGCTTCCTGCTTTTTTTTCAAATATAAAAATAATATATGAAATAAAAAATATTTAAATT
>NW_015150708.1:777912-787553 GCF_000732505.1 Cyprinodon variegatus
GGAACGTGTAACAAAAGTAATTTCCCTCTGGGATTATTAAAGTATTTCTGATTCCGATAATACTCACTCTACATCACTGATATTTCTATAATGTTTTTCACAGCATCGGATATGTAAACTTTGTTAAACTGGTCACATCTTCCATATGGCTCAGAATTGTTTCTGTCTTTGCAGGTGTTCTGAGCAATGTTTTCCTGCAAAGCCCCCAGTATCTACTGGCATGCTGCGGTGGGTCCAGCCCCCCTCCCGTCTTCCCCAGTGAGTTTTCTATGCCTCATCAGCAATGCCTCGGTTGCTCTCTAAGAATAAGCAGCAAGGTCTACCATACTTTTCACAGCTAATTACTGATGCAATGCCAAAGAACTAATTTTGCGTTCATCTCTGCACAGCTCTATTCATAACCAGTTACGGCTGTTTAGGATGGGGGAGGGGGAGTGGGGGTTTAAGAGCCCCAGAGCCTCAGTGTTTTGTACCTACAAATACCCTTTGTTACCACTACCTATATTTCAGAGCTATAAACATTGTTTTTTTCCTATAAAAGAGCAACAGGAGCTATTACTGCTCCTGTATCTTTTTTGCACTTTCTAAATAGTATACAACCTACGATTAAAAACTTGGCACTTTCTAATAAGTTTTTAATACACTTTCAAGTATACATAAATAACATTTCCACCAAAGGTGCAAATGAAAATCAAATGTTGCTATTTTTTTATTTTATCTATATATTTTTTTGCTTAATCTACTATTATCCCATACTTAAAAATTAACAAAAAAACTGAATAAGTTGTACGTTTTTCTTCTTTAGTCATTGTTCTTCAGCAATTGGAAGTTATTAGTTGCAGCAATTCATGATGGCTGTCAGGTGTTGTGGAGAAAAGCACAAATCAGAGTCCTCTCAACCAACACATCCCTTGAGTCTTCTTAGTAGGTTGACACTTTCCCACAGTGCCCGGCAACAAAACAATACCAGAGCTGGCCGTGACCAATCGGCACTTTGGCTCCACCATCCACACGCGACCTCATTGCAATTTTTCACTGCAGCAATGAACTCTGCTGAGCGTGAAAAAAAACTCGCCCATTCCTCTGCAGGAGAGGGCTGGACAAGGAACATCCCCTGCCTATTGTATGGCTAAAGAGCTTGGCTCACAGGCCCCCCTTCTTTTCTCCTGTCCTTCAACTCTCATTCCGGCCCATTGGAGACCACTTGACTAGGACATAAAGCACTCAATGAAAGTGACTTTTATAGACTTATTCGAGCTCATCTTCACATACAAACTGGCTTCAAACCTGCAAGAGAAAAGATTTAGTGTTGGGCCACTGAGCCATCGAGTAATGGCATTTCTATTGTACAGCTGTATTGTTGGTGTCCCACAGGGCTCAATAGTTGGCCCGCTAGAAAAGACACACACATTACCCAGGAATGACCTGGTAATCAGCCATTTAAGTAAAAGCTATTGAGGTCTAATTGAGAAGTGAGAAGCATATCCAAACCCGTTTTGTGCTCCCTGGAGGTGGTCTATGTGCAGATTTGTCGTACAGATTAAAAAGGCAATGCTGAATGTATCAGATAAATTGTTTCACTTGACTCTTGTTGTGCCTAAACCTGTAAGGCACAGCGGGACTGGTCCCTACAGGTCAACATATCTCCTTTTTTCTTTGAAGAACTTATGCTCTATTCACTTTACTCAACCCCAGTTTGTTAATCTGGAGAATAACAATAAAGGGAAGTCATGAGTAATTAGGTAAAAAAGGCAAAAATAGCTTCCAATTTGGTTGAAAAGGAAAAAGTGGAAAGAAAATGATGCACACTTTTCAACACTAATATATGTGGTGTGAATTTATATTCCCTCAATTTAACTCTGTTTTTTAAAACAAAATACAGTTTAAACAAGAGTGTTTAGAAGTCACCCAATAGCATAGCATCCATCTATATGTAATGTATTTTAAGAACCAAACAGTTTTTCTATCTTTTAAAGCAAACTCTCATAAACAAACCGTTTCAATAAAACCAAGCAATCTAGTTAGGGATAAAGTTGTTAAGGAGTTTAGGGCAGAGTTACATCATTAAATGTAAGTATAATCCACGTAGGAAGGCACATAAAACATTTGAAACATCTTTACTCAGATGACAGTAAAGTTTTCCATTTTGACTGGCACCCAAAACACTCTGCATGCAAAAAAGCACAGCCTAAACACAATTAAAATGTGAAACATGGTGGTGGCAAAATTGTACTTTAGGGTTATATTTAAGGAAAAGGAAGAAACACTAAAATCCTCCAAAAAAAGCTATAGAAGTTTAGAACTTGCAGCAGCATGAGTTTCTGTTTAAAAGTTAAGATCAAGCCATATAATGAAAAGCTTTGGCTTTGTCAAAGTCTAGATTAAAATCCAACTAAGAATCGGAGGCAAAACTTGAAACCTAATTGATGTGGAGAGCTTCTCCCAGATTCTGGGGGAGCTGGAGACATGGAGTCTGAGTCGGCCATGTTCTCTGCCTACATTGTCGATGTAGCTGCCCGTAGCTGTGGCCATAAGGTGTGTGGTCACTGTTGTTGCAGAAATTCCTGAAAGGGATGCCAGCAAGCTGACGAAGGGGTCTTATTGAGCATGGTTTGCTTGTGGGAGTCCTAAGGCAGCAACCAGGTATCCTAAGGCAAAGCATGATGCTGCCCGGGTGGTTGCTGAGGTAAAAACTTGGGCCTGAGAGGAGTTTAGAGAGACCATGTCAAAAGATTATTGGCTTGCATCAAAGCAATTCTGGCAAACCATCCGGAGCCTTTGGAAGGGGAAGCAGTGCTATGCTAACACTGTTTTTTAGTGGGAGTGGAGAGCTGAAAGAGGACATTGTTGGATGGTGGAAGGAATTCTTTGAGGATCTCCTAGATCTGGCTGACATGCCTTCTGTGTAGGAAGAAGAGACGGGGTGCTCAGGGGGGGCTAGATTCCTTCATCACCATGGCTAAAGTCACTGAGGTGGTTAAAAAAATCATAGGTATCAAGGCTTCGGGGGTGGATGAGATCCACCCTGAGTAGTTCATAGCAGAGGTGTCAAGTAACAAAGTACAAATACTTCCACACCTTACTAAAGTTGAAATTTTCAAAAGTTTACTGGAGTAATTTTTTTTAGACAACTTTTTACTTCTACTCCTTATATTTTTTTGTAATTTTCTGTATTTTCTACTCCTTAAATTTTAAGAATAGACTCGTTAGTTTGGTTTCATTTAAGCTAATTTTCTTTATGGCCTGTTGATATAAAAAAAAACCATAAAAATAATTTGTTTAAAGCAGACAATTTCTTTGTGGTTGGACTTGGTATTGCACCAAAATAAATAGTTATTCAAGATGATGCCAGATTCAGTAAAAGAAAGTTATCTAGAATTGTAGAAAAATGTTTCATTAATACAGTTGCATAGTAACCAGTATGAGGTTTAAAGCATCTGTCCCTAAAAAGTGTTTTGATACATTACCTTTACTTTAATTAGTTAAGTAGTTTTGAAAATTGTACTTTTACAAAAGCTTAAGTTAATACTTTAACTTCTACAAAAGTGTTTTAAAAAAAAAGAATTAACGAAGCCAAGCCGGCAACAAAAAGCCGCCCGTGGCCCCTTTTTAAGCCCGCCAAAGGCCACAACCGGAAGCCGGTTCCCAAAACCCCGCCCTTAACCCCGGGGAAAAAAAAGAACCAAAATGGGGAAGGAAAAGGGGAAAAAAGCATATTTCACACGTTATCCTTGACAGGATACAGTTTGAGATATCAAAAAACCTCAGCACAAGAAAAGCACATGTAACACTAGAGACATTTCAGCAGAGGGTCACATCGGAGGCTGGAACCACATGAAAGTCAATCTGACATTTTAAGCATCAGTTGTGTATGTATGATGAAATGGAGGAGCAGTTAGATTTTTGTCCTGGCCATGGAACAGAACCAGCGCTCTACTCTCTGCGGGGTTCTCCAGGGTGCTTAGGGGTTTGCCTTACCTATCCACATGTGTTTTGTGGACCTGGATAAGGAATTTGACTGTGTCCCTCATGGAGCCCTGACGGGGGCACTTCAGGTGTTGGGACCCCCTTTTCTAGGGGCTATGCAGTCTCTGTACAAGTGGAGCTGGAGGTTGGTCCGCACTGACACCATTAAGTCGGTCCTGTTCACGGTGCATGACTCCTGACTCCGCCAAGGATGCCAACTGTCATCCGTCCTGTTCATAACCGTTATGGATAGAATTTCTAAGTGCAGCCAAAGGTCGGAGGGGTCTGGTTTGGAGACCAGCGGATCTCATTCCAGTTTTTTTTTGCCGATGACGTAGTTCTTCTTGCTCCCTCCTGTCAAGACCTATAGCATGCAGTGGGGTGGTTTGCAGCCGAGTGTGAAGAGGCCGGGATGAGAATCAGTTCCTCCAAGTCAGAGGCCATAGTTTTCAACCTTTTTCCCAAATGAGGGGAGAACGGAGCAGGAGATCGATAGACGGATCGCTGCAGCTTTCGCAATAACGCAGACGAATGGTCGAATGAGCTTTCTGCACAGGGTGGCTGGGCACGCCCTTAGAGATAAAGATAGAGCTGCTTCACCTCCACATCGACAGGATTCAGCTGGGATTGGCTTTAGGCCCCGTCCACACGAAGTCAAAACGAACACGAAACGCTGATATTTTCCAAAACGTTTGCCGTAAAGACGGAGACGTAAAATAAATGTGATCGTCCACACGAATGCATGAAAATGCTGCAAAATGTATGCCAGGCCTGTACGTGGCGCTGTGGTGCCAAAGCAAAAATAAGCGACGAAATGTTGGGCATGCGCACTAATATTTATACATGGTTGCCCTGCGGGTCCATTTTCGTGGTTAAGTCAAATTCAGGTGCTGAACTATGTCGTCGGTATTGCTCTGTTCTTCCTGGAGATATTCCAGAAGAAGAAGATTCTGTTGTAAGCCCGACAGCAGGGTGAGTAGCATTAGCAGCAACGGCGCCATTGTTGTTGTGATACTGGTCGCGCATGCGTGTTTAGAGGCGACGCTATGACGCATGCGTGTAAAAAAAAATATGCTGTTAGAGCGTAAAGATGGAAACGCGAAAACGGCGTTTCGAAATCTTCCCACTCTGAAGGCTGAATTAAAAAAAGATTGTTTACAGACCCCGAAACGCCGGCTTCGTGTGGATGAGAGGCTGGTTTGGTGAAAAATTTGTGCGTTTAGGCCAGGGTTTGACTTCGTGTGGACGGGGCCTTAGATTATCGTTCCAAAAAATGTGTAAACCATGAACTCTTTACTTCCTAGTTTACAATTATGCTTCAGTTTGTGTTGCTCAGTCACATGAATTTCCAATGAAGTGTGCAGATTTGAAATAAAAAAATAAAGTTTAAAGGATAGAAATACTCTTCTAAGTCATTGTAACTACTAATATAATTTGAATCTGTTTTTATCATTTTTCAGAAGGAGGAAATGTTCAAACGTGGACGTCAAATGCAAGTCCTAAATCCCGTAGAGGAATCCTTAGGAGAGTTGTTTTCTCAGAAGAACAAAGGAAGGAGCTGGAAAGAACCTTCAGGAGACAGAAGTACATCAGCAAAATGGACAGGAACAAACTGGCAGCCGATCTTAGCCTGAAGGAATCACAGGTGATCTACTTGATACAAGCTCAGTTTTTTATTCTACAGTTTTAGTATAGAGAGGAGGTAAAAAAAGAACGTGACCTTAAACCATCAGTTTCTTTTGTCTTTAGTTTTTTTTATGAATAAACTCACCATAAGGTGAACTAAAATCCTTCTCCACTTTCTGATTTGTTAAGGTAAAGATCTGGTTCCAGAACCGCCGCATGAAATGGAGAAACCACAAGGAAAAGGAGTTTCATAACATCCGCTCCCCAATGGATGAGCTCATGGCCACAGGTCGTCCTCAAGGGCAGGAGAAAACATCACATGATCACACTAACCCAAAAACAGAGAACTCTGTGAGAACAAAAGAACAAAGGGGACACATGCATGAGCCAATGAGAGACAAGTAACTTTCTCACCTCCATTACAAAGACTTACATTTTGATGGAATACCTTGTACAGTCCAAAAATTCAGGCCTCTTATGTTTTATTCCACTGTCATTAGAGTGTAAATAGATACAAATGCTTGTTTCATTGCTTTAGCCGATTAAGACTCCCAATTTTCAATCAAAACTACTGTTATCGAAAGGTCAAATTAACAATGTTTACATTTTACAAAATTGTTGAACTGTAAACTCTCCTAAGCTTTACACAAAATCCTTATTCAATAAAAATTCATATAATTTGTTTGTAAGTCATATTACTTTTACTGCATGTTGGTAATAGTTTATTTGCTATCTTGTTTGCATTAATCAACTGTAAATGAAATGTTTTATTAAATTCTTACATTTTATTATAACTTTATTGAATTCACTATAATACTCTGATATTAGTGAGTAAAGATAACGGTAGTTTAGATTTTGTGAAACTTCTTTAGCACAATTTATTACTTCACAAGCGACATGGTGGTAAATGTATTTAGCACATTGAACTTTTAACATAAACCGAATAGATGCATGAGAAAAACATAGTGAAAATGACAAATGCTGTATACTGTACGTGGGCCATGTGTTTTTATAACTCTTACCAAATTTCTACCAAGTATCTCCTGGGTTTGAAGATTGAATATTTGGAAAAAGCCAAATTCACAAATAATGATACATATTTAATTAATTATTAGGAGACCAGGCAATGTTTAAAAATAATAAGTTAAGGGCTGTCAAGATGGTTATTATTTATTTAAAATACATACTATACTATGTTTCCCAAAATACGCCTCTAGGATAAGTGGAAAGTATATTTAAGAGGATAATGTTAGATTGTGTCGTATTGTTTGGAGTAGAACTAGTGGTTAGAGCAGTGCGCTTGTGCTCTGAGAAGGTTGCAAGTACCTGGTTCAATCCCCGGAGCCTGCACTCTGAGTCCATGAGCAAGACCCTTATCCCTACACTGCTACCTGGGCGCCGCTCAATGGCTGCCCACTGCTCCCCAAGCGGATGGGTTTAATGCAGAGGTAAATTTCTCCAATGTGAGATCAATAAAGTTCTGTTATTATTACTTCAGGTATTACCATCTCTGAAAAAATAATTCAGTATAAGTAAATGTGTTATAGACATAAAGTGTGTGACAGCAATCATAACCAAATAAACAGCAAACCAAATGGTGATTTGCTACTGCTATTAACAGTTTTATCCTGTAAAGACAGCTGATTCCCCCCACATTCCTGAGACAACACTTGGTCTATGGATCAGATAAAAGTTGTCTCAACTGTAAATTTCTGCATTACGCCTGTCCATCTAAACTGATGCCGTTGGAACCCAAGAGTTCCATAGTTACACTGGAGGAGCTGCAGAGATCTGTATCTTATGTGTTAGTCTATGTTGACATTACATCATTTTTTGTTGACTTCACAAGCAACTCTGATCTTCATGTAAGAGTGAAGCAAAAAAGGATTTTATTCAGAAAAACAAAGGTCTAAAGCCACATTGATGTAGAGTACAGCTAATATGTGCAGTAATTTTGTGCCTCTGGTATACAATAAAAAAAAGACATTTCCAGGCATTAGTGCAGAATGCTGCGGAATGCAGATTGAACATAAAGTACAGTGGTGATTATCACATTGTGAGGATTCTTTTCTGTAGCAGTCACAGCTACAGTAGAAAAGTATAAATCGAAGCTTGTTAGAAATGAAGGAAGAGAAAATAAAATCTTTATGGTCCATCAGTCTGGCTGCACAGTGGAGCAGTGGGTAGCACTGCTGCCTTGCAGCAAGAAGGTTCCAGATTCAAATCTTTGCATGTTCTCCCTGTGCATGCGTTGGTTCTCTCTGGGTACCCCGGATTCCTCCCACATTCCAAAAACACAACTGTTAGGTTAATTGGTTTCTCTAAAATTACCCTTAAGTGAGAGTGTGTGCGTGAATGATTGTTTCACCTGTTTGTCTCTGCGCTGCCCTTCGACGGACTGGCGACCTTCTCCAGGGTGTACCCCGCCTTTTGCTCATAGACTCCTGGAGACGGGCATCAGCACCCCTCACAACCCCAGCAGGGATAAATGTGACAGAAAATGGATGGATGGAAGGGTTCATCAGTCTTCTGTTTTAAACCCATCCCTTATGGAGCAGCGCCATGCCACATGGATTAGTAAAGGCGATTCTAGAAAGAACACGACTAAAGTAAAATGCAGGCCACAATTTTTGTTTGCAAAAACTATGAAAAAATATTTCATTTTCCTTCCATTTTCTAATTATGCATTATCATCTATGACACATGCAATTCCAAAGCTTAAAATTGTTTTAGGGTAATGACAATATTAAATGTAAAAGGTGTCTTTGCACATGCAAGGACAAAAATGTACCTTTTAAAAAGTTAACATAAATGTTCTACTTTGTGTGCTCACATCTGGCTTAGTTATACTAAATGTGTGCCATTCTTGCTCTTTAATAATATCGTGCACCGAGAAACATACAAAGCAGTCAAAATGTCCTGCCTGGAAAATAGTCTCCTCTAACAGGGGTGATTGATGATGAAGGAATGTCTGACACAGCCATTTCTGTGGTGATGGATGATACCACATCAAGCGTGACAAAATACACAAATTCATCCCTTTCTCTATTGTTAAATCAGCTACCCCCCAAAATCCCCAATGGTTATAATGAAAATTTAAGGGTGTTTGTCAATAATTTTCCAAAAAGTTTTTTATTGTGCTTCTTAAATTGAAATGGTGATAAAGGATTGAAAATAAAAGTTTAAATTGCTTAGTGACACACTTAGCATGCATGTTGTCACAATGCAAACATGAATAATCTAAAGAATGGGGTATTTGCGTTACATCATGATAAAATCATTATTATACCTACAGTTTCTGTTTCCATGTAAGGTGTTTTGTGACAGAAGTGCACATGCATTGTTCACTGGTGGGGGGTTAAATAACTAAACATAAGCAAGTGGGCATAAACGTTGTCAAATGTTTGATTGAAACAACTAAGAAGAAACACGTGAGGCTAAAATTTGAAGTTATAATTGTATTAGGAATGAACTTCATTTAATACTGGATAAATGCAGTGAGACTACGGCATAAAAAACAAAGGGATGGTCTTTGCCTATGAGTTCTCTAGATATAGCTGGTATGTAATGGGTTATCTACCTGCAGCATGAATTAATATTTTGGAGAAAGACTTTGGGCTGTATTTGGACCTGCATGCATTAAGTGGCTTTGCACATCTGGAGACTAACAGCTCAATATATAAAGTCATGGCACACATTCTCAGTTGACTTGGGGTCTGGACTTTGACTGGCAGAGGTGGAAAGAGTACTAAAAAATTGTAATTAAGTAAAAGTATCTTTACTTTGCCTAAATTCTACTCAGAGTGAAAGTAAAATTACCCATCTCAAAATTTACTCAAGTAAAAGGAAAAAATTACTTCATTTAAAATGTAATTTGAGTAAAAATTAGTTACTTTGAGTTATTTAATGCAAAAAAGGATGAGTCATGAATCGAATTGACCACAAGGTGTTTTAATCGATTTCAAGGCGTATTTCAGTGACATCCACACTGCAAAAGATCAGCTGGGCTAAAGAACATACTTCCTCACAGCACAAGGACAGTCACAACC
>NW_015150708.1:787811-798786 GCF_000732505.1 Cyprinodon variegatus
TATTAACAAGCTCCTCGTTTAATGATTTTAACTGACACTTGTTTTACTTTAATAGTGATTTTTAACTGACACTTGTTTTTACATCAATTGTTTATATGTTTGAATTGTGTAAATAAAGTGCTGTTAAAAAATCAAAAGTCTTCTATTTTTTAGTGGCGATTAAGTGTCGGTTGCGTAACACAGGGGTTTAAATTTCCGGCCGCATTTTATTTTTTCACCATCAGTATTTCTTATTTTATTTTTTTTTACTCAGTAAGGTGAGGGGGGTTTAAATGTAGCGAAGTAAAACTACTTAGGTTAAAATTTACTCCAGTAAAAGTAAAAATTACATATTTCAAAAACTACTCAGAGAATTACAAATTACTCATAAAAAGTACTCAATTACAGTAACGTCAGTAAATGTAATTCGTTACTTTCCACCCCTGTTGACTGGGCCATTACAAAACTTTGCTAGTCTTTGCTTTAAATTATTCTACTGTAGCCCTGGCTGTATGTTTAGGGTTTTTTCCTGCTGGAATTTGAACAGGTTTGTTGATGCTATTAAGCTCTGTATGTTCCTATCAGCTAGGAATAGGATCCATGTTCCTGAAGAATTGGGACATTGTGATGCTTCCACTGTGTTTTTTTTTTTTTTTTACAGTAACTGGCCTTTTACAAAGGCCAGATCCTTTGTACAAAAAAATTGGTACAAAATCTAAAGAAAATATCTTTACAAAGTCTGAATTTATTGCCTCTTGCTTGTCTAAGGTTGGGTTATGTGGAAAAAAGATCCAGGAGGTAAATTTGGGACTTCCCTGCCCAAAATGAAACCTGTGGCTTACTCTGGGGGTCCTGTGGCCTGATTGGATATATAGGAAAAGGATCTCTTCCATAAAAAAAATATTGAGTAAAACATTTTATTACTGAATTTTAGGAGTGGGAATCTCTAAAAGAAAAATACTGAATAATGATAACAGAGTTCAATATTATTTGAAGATGAAAAGCATCAGTTCACATTCAAGCTAACTGGTGGATAGTGGGGCAATTAAATTTTTATCAAAAGATTTATTCATTTTGATTGTTGAACGGCCCCTGGGAAGGTGCTAAGTAAAACTGAATAGGGATTCTTTTAGGACAGCATTGAGCAGTATCCTTGTTCAACAACTCCAAATAGATCTGTTTAGTCTTGTGAAGAAAGAAGAGCTATTGAGATGTAAAGTGGGTAATTTATCTTCTCATTAGTGCTACATTGTACAGACAGTCCTCTGTGAATACAGCCATGAGCATCTACAACAAATGGCTGTTTTCTGCAGAGTCACTGCTCTGAAAAACAAAAACTTTAAATGCATTTTGCATTTCAATTACACCAAATCCTCACCAGTGTTGTTTTAATTGAGCCACCTAGCGGTGATCAAGTGTAATGAAGGGGGGGAAAAATGTTTTAGGGTTTCTTTAAGCTTACATTTTCTCCCTGGACTAAAAATAAATTCCATTCCAAAAGTTACAGTTTTTTCTAAGCATAGATATTACTTTCATGATTCAAATGGTTTTTCTACAATCAGTGAATTTAAAGTTGTGTAAAAGGCTGATAATTCCACTCTTTCAGAATTTGAGAAATACCTTGAAAGTCTAAAAAATGAAAGTCTATAGAATACATAAAAAAAAGTCATTACATTTAAACAGCAGTGCTTCAACTTTACATTTTTTTTCCTTTAATATAGTCCATTTACTGTTTCCATAATTGTTCATAAGTCACTAAAACCCCAAGGAATCTCTTCAGCTATTTCAATGTAAGCATTACATTATAGTTCAGTATTACCTTTTTTTTTATATAAACAAATAAAACATAACCTCTGTTTTACTGATTTGGAAACAAGATTTTATTTTATCTACTATTCTTTTTTCTTTTGCACCAGACCAAATCAACTTTGTATTATCTGAAAATACAAATTTTAATACTATAGATTATATGAAGTAGAAAACAATTACTGAACCAGTCACTTCTCCTTGTGGTTTACCTCAGTTAATCACCTTACCTTTACACACATTGCTAAAAAAAAACTTAGTCTCATGAATAAATCATTACATTGTCTGTTGTTAAAACCGTCCTTCTATACTGACAGAACTGAGCATTTTCATTGAAGGGTTCTTGTTAGGTTTGTTCTAGCAACCATGTTTCTGCATTAGCTGCAAAACCAAGTTTACCTGTCTTTTTTTTTTTTTTTCAGAAATATATAAGTTCAGCTGTTTGGCAAAATATATATGGAGCCCAAAGTTAAAAAAAAATTCTGAGTTCTTGTAAACTTCTTTTCAAAGACCTCAGGAAATGTCAGTATAATACGCACTAAATAATGGCACTAAATAATAAACATGATATAAAATATTTTATTTGTCATGTCCACACAGCACACAAAAACACATGATAAATACATTGATATCCTTAAAGCAAATAAAATATATGAATTTACACTTATTTAAAACTATTTACAGGTATGAGTGCATAATATTACAGCATACGGACCATAAAGCTGAAACCTGAGAGTGAGTTAACAGTGAACAGAGTGATGTGGTTTGGCCTGGATCCAGCATTACTGCATAATACAAGTCTTCAGATGTTCTTTTTCTGTCCTGAGGTATTTCTATATAGTACTCCTCCTTGTACGTCAGCATCTATGATGCTTCCATTTGCGAGTGGCCAGGGCGATGCTTGCATCTTTCTTGTGCCAGGGGAAGAGATGGATGAGGGCAATGTTGCCGTCTGGCTGCACGGAGCCGGTCAGCACGTAGAGCTGCAGGCGTCCTGGACGCACCAGGGCGCTGGCACATCCGCGGTTGATGAGAAGCCACTCCTGCAGGAGGTGCCTAGTGTCATAAGGCAACAGAGGACCCTGACGAATGAACTCCACACGGCCCTCGACCTGGAACTCTGGCTCTCCTGTGGCGTGGCGAAGACGATGGAGCTTAGCAGTAATGGCTGTGGAGAAGAGGAAATTAACATGTGAACAAAATGAGGATTTGAAAAAAAAAATATATATATATATATATATCTTAGCCAATGTGAATTCTCTAAGAATACGATATCTTACCAAAGTCATGGTGACAAAAAGCATTTAGAACTGTCTTCATTGGAGGAGCCACTTCCACAGAGGGACAATTTTGGCAAGCAGGTTTTGGTAAGTCTGTGATTTAAAAAAAACAAAAAAAACAACATTTTTACTAATTGTAGACACAATCAGGAGCTATAAATATAAGGGGAAAAAAATTACAGCTATTATTCTGTGCTTGTTACCTTTAATAAAGTGGCTAAATTTTGCAAGGGGGGTAAGGCACATGTCTTCCTCAGCAGGAAAGCGGTCACAGTCCAGAGCCTCAGGCCAGGGGTGTCCCTGGCAGGCGAGCACCGGGGCACAGCTGTCCCTCACTGCCACACACAGACTACGGCAAGGCTGGATGAAACTGAGGAGGAAAAACATTATTTTTATTGACTGTCATTTCAAAGGGACACAAATTAAAACATAAAACTTAAAAAAAAAAAAAAAAAACTTACGTGTCAAGACAGACAGGTGCAATGATAGAGCAGAGGAAGGCCTGGGCTTGATGGTGGCAGCCAGTTTGCAACAGTGGCCTCCAGTCTTCAGAGCGGGGCACCACCTCACCTTCAAGGTTGCTGTGGCCTAAAAAGTTTGGCAGCCTCATCTCTGAATATCCTACATCTTTGCAGACCTTCATCTGGTTGGGAATGGTAACACAGCGAGTGGATTGGCCCATATCGAATGCCAGTAAAGGAGATGCCACAGCTACAAGAGCCAGAGCCAAGAAAGCAGTCATAATTAGAAGTTGACAAAGTCCCAGGAGTACCGAGGAGGAATGGCTGAGCTCTTCACAGAGGCTCTGAGTCTTTACTGCCTCTCTCATGAGTTTCTCTCTTTATATACAGCAAGGTGAGCCAGCAAGTCTGTTATCAACTACCAATCAAAAGACATAGAGACGATGTGTTTGGAGACAACGGCTTGTTTTGTGATCACTGCAGACAGAAAGGAGGCAGAGAGCAGATGGAGGGTGTGTGAGACGGGTGTGTGCGTGGGTGAGGAGGGAGGGGGTTGAAGTGTGAGCAATCACATCCCAGTTTTACTGAGTGAAAACCAGCCACAGATTCACTTTACCTAGTTTGAAGAGGATTACAATAAAAATCAAAGTTATGTTCAAATAAATAAAAAAGATCGCAGTTTTGAACTCATTTTGACTACGTCCCAGGTTTGAATATTGCAAACGGGTGGAAATTTTAAGCATTTTACCACATTTTACATTCAGCTTGATCAACTCAAGTATCATGCTTAAGTTTTATATTTAATCGAAATTAATTCTCATTTTATACCGTTTGTCACAGCTATGAATGTAAAACTGTATGCCTTGCCAGGATATCTTCACATCAGGTCTCCCCTGCTAAAAAGGATGAAGCGTTACAAGAACATGATGCTGCCACTATCATGTTTTACCACAGTGGCGGCGTGATCAGGTTCATGCGTTTTCTCCGATTTTTTGCCACACAGTGTTTTGTGTTTAGGTCAAGGAGTTAAATTCTGGTTGCATTTTCCCAGAGCTCCTTTTTCTTTTTTTTACTGTAAACTTGATTTTTTACTATTGCATAAATGCCAAAAAGTATTAAGTGCTGTAACCTGCTGACCTGTCATCAGATTATCCCACCTAAACTCCAATTGCCATAGAACAGGGGTCACCAACGCGGTGCCCGCAGGCACCAAGAGAGCCTCAAGGACCACATGGGGTGCCCTCTTCATGTTCTGAAAACAGAACTCACTCAGTGGGATAAGTTTAATTTTTTTTTTATTCTGTTGCTCTTCTTTTTAATCATTTATGCATTATTTCATCATGTTAACTATTTCATCATATTTCAGTGGTTTCAAAATGACATTAAAAAGAAAATTAGAAATGAATAAAAGAATAAAATAGAATAAAAATTAGTTTTTATGGATGAGATTTACTGTAGGTGAACACTGATCCCTCCAGTTCATAGGTCAGTATTGGTAGCCCTTCCTATGACTCGGTAGCCATGAAGTAGCCCTCAGCCTTAAAAAGGTTGGTGACCCCTGCCATAGAAGTTATGCCGACTCCAACCGATAGTCAGATAGCAGCTATGTGCAGTCTTTTAATGATGATTAACTGGACAGTGCTTTATGTGTCGTCAGTCTTGTTTTATTTTCAGAAAGGCTTTAAAACTACCCATAACCATAATTTACCTTTACGGTATACCTTGGAAAAAATGGTGTTCTTAATGTTTTATAATAAAACTCAGAGGCTATTACAGAAAAGCTCTACTGATAATAAAAAGAAAAAATATTGTTGGACACGATTTACTTAGGTGACTGTAAAATGAGCTGTTGTCAAGAGACAGAATGTGGAAGGAAAATATGCAAAAATTGTCAAAAGACGTACGATTCAGGAGAGACTAACAAGCATAAAGAACCAATGATGGAGTCCAAGAAACCAAACTACAAAGGCCCTCATTAATTTTGAATCTAGTATCGCTATTGATACATACACAGCATATATTTTAAATATTTTACTCTAGTCACATTTGGTTGCTGTTAAACAAGCGTATTAATGTTAATATGCCAAGAGATACCTCCAATCCTTTTATTCGCTTTAACTCTTGAATTAAAACAACTTAATCATACTGTTGCATTTCAATGTATTTGTTTAGAGATCGTCTGTCTCCAGATTGAGATGTGTATCTAAATCTGGGGTTACTCCTCCAGGCTTTTTCTCTCTCTTATGAATCAAAGGTTTCCATTGAACCCAGCCTGTCAGAGCTCAAGTCTGCTCCCATATATGTGACTTTACAAGAGGCCTGTCTGGAAAAGGGACAATGAATATGTAACCGGCCACAGCTGAGCCCCATTTTATGGCATGATCTAAAGACTGGAGGCTGGTTCCAGATTGGGTAGACGAGTTCAGCCCATTAGAGGGGACTAACTGGGCAATTAGAGTCACAGGCCAATTTGGCCGAACAATAGGTCCACACATTTAACAAGCTCCCCCTGCCAGGAGCTCCGCAGGGGTCTGTTGTTGGGCCTAATGGCTGTTGAGTAGACAGTGTGTCTGTGTTGGGAATGGGCTGCTAGCTCCAAACTCTGTCAATAGGCAGGAGTCAGCCGAGTGGTACAAGGTCTGAGTTTGATTTTTCCAGAAGATCCCACAAGTGGTAACTTTAAGAGTTTAGAAATTGAGCCAAAACATATAAGCTTTGCTGATCAGATGAGTATATTTCTGTTGCTCCGAGACTGAGGAGACAGATAATGCTGATGGAGATGCATGGATCCATTCATTCAGGTTGCAGTCTATGTAATAATGCTTTAATGGTTTAATCAATAGAGTAAGCTTTTATCTTTTTCTTTTGTAAGGTGAAGGGCAGCCTTTGCTCACTACCTGCATTAGAATGTTTTTTAAAGAATATTGGTTGTTACTTACTGTTCGATCTCTGCCAAAGGTAAAGTAGAATGCTGCCAGAAGTAGCATATCCTGATAAAATGCCTTTTATCACTCATTCAATTTAAAGTTTATTTTCTTGTAAATTAATATATTCTGCCCTTATGTGAGGGATAACGGGTTCTATTGAAGTTATACATTTAATCACATTTAGCATTCCTTCCCGTCTCTTCACACTGATACAGCCAGGAGGCTCTTCTGTTGTCAGGCAGAGTACTGGGTCATAATGTCATGACTAAATGGGACTTGATTTTAGAGTGTATGGATCCTTTAACACTTGTCCTTTTTAGACATAATCTGTAAAGAATTACATTGATTTAAGGGGATAAAATAGAAAGTGTTTTTTTTTTTATTCAATGATGCAACAGTTTGTCCTTTAATAAATGCATGTAAACAGTTCATAACACTGGTTTGGTGCCTGCAGGTCTTTTGGGGTACATCTCCAACAGCTTTGCAAATTCAGCCTGAAATTTTTGCATGTTATTTTCTGTGATGTTTTTTTTTTTTTTTCTTCAGGTTATTGATTATATTGATGCAAAATATTCCACTCGTCTAACTGCATGTTTTTGAGTCGCTATGTTGGTAGAAGTCAAACTGTTTGCCCTGTGGCTTCGTGGGAAACCTTTTAGATACCATCACCATGTTTTATAGTGGGGAAGGTGTTTGGAGTAAAATGCATATCAATTTACATGTCAGACATTTTATATTCAACCCTTTATTTTTTTATCCTGCCCGTATGGCTTCTCGCTAATTTACATTTACATTCTTTTCACCTTTCTATGAAGGCCAGATCAGCAGAGAAAACTAAACAGCCCTTGCTGCTTTTCCTAATGAGTAAAAATTAAAAAAACCTTTTATATTTGTGTCTTAATAGTACCCAACATCCAAAAGATTTTTGATCTGAAACAAAGTCAGGAAACCATTTGGAGGGCAAAACAAATTTTCACCATGGTTTGAACAAAGGGTCAGCCATAAAGTTTTGCAGAACAGCTAGCAATAACGAGTTAAACCTGACCCTATGGTAAAAAGTCAGTCTTCCTAACAAGTTCTGTAACATTTTAGTGGAAATGACAAAAGTTTGTCATGAGAGGCAATGAGTGAACATCGCCACTAATTATAATCCACTTTTACGGTTTTGATTCAGCAGAACTAAGTGGATTCTGGAAATTATAACATTTAAAGGTCATCCTGCTGCATCTACATTAGGTCAAAGTGCAGACTTCTGACTGCTAGGCCACTCCAAAAGTTTTTCAGTCATTCAGAGGTTGCCTTGCCCCACTGCTTTGAAATGCTGTCCTGCTACAGAACCATGACAGGAATTTAACGTCCTATATTGATGGCTTTCCATCATTCTGCATGATTTTCGGGATGGTGCTATATTCATGCAAGTTTGACTCAAAAAAAGGGCATTTTACTGAAACATTTGAGTTTAACAAAAAACAAAAAAGCAAACCTGTAGGCAGATTTTGATCATTGTATATATTTTTTTAACATTCACAACAGAAATCTTAATCAAGCTATCATACATCTTCCAACTATCACATTTCAATGTTATGCTGCTGTTTTCTGGCCATGTGGTTGAGCAAAACAAGCCCTTGCAAAACATCAAAGACTAAGGTGTGTTTAGGAAGGCAGGGAGGAGGACTGGGTGTCAGCACAGCAAACTCAGATAAAAGATGTCTCCCCTTGTACACAGGAGACTCATACATTAAACTCCCATTTGTCTCTTTTTTTCCCCCCAGACTTACCCCCCCTTCTTTCTTCATCCTGCTGGGCTCCAGCAGGGCTGACAGTCGACAGATGACAGACTGTCAATAGCACTCAATTGTCACATCCAGTCTCCAAGCCTTATGGGCAGACGCAGCCAAGCTGACATCAGTAGACTACTTACACCCCCCAACCCCAGCATTGGCTGACAATCCAAAGACTATTGTACTTAAATGAAAGTTTAAATTAGTTCTGTTTGATCTATTATCTATATGCGTCCACCTTAGTTCACTGTAATGCTAAAACAGGATTACTTATTTTTACAGCAAATTTCTTGCAAAATCTTAGAAAAAATACAGCTTGTAAATCAAGATAATCACAATAATTACAAGTAGTAGACACCATAATCTTTATTATTGAGGGGGGTCACAGCCTTTATATGCCCCGTTGTTCAAGCAGTACTGCAGAAGAGCCCTGAAGCATGGATTCTGGTGAGGAAACAACAAAGAGAACTTCCATGTTCAACATAGTTCTGTACACAGCAGCGAGAGTAAATACTAATACTCCAAGATTACAGGCCTACAAAGCCCCCCCCCCCTTTCTTACCCTAATGAGAATATGAGGGTCTCCAACAACGATGAGTAGAGCTTTGGAACGAGTGACCGCCACATTGAAGCGTTTTGGATTGTCCAGAAATCCAAGCGAATTCTGTGCATCAGCAACCTCCGCTAATTTGCCAGAACGCACCTAGATCAGATCATAAAATGAATATAAAAGATGCAAGTTAATCTTTATATAGAGGCTTAATTACCTTTAAAATAAAGTGTATTTATATAGCACCTTTACACAGAAAGGATCCCAAAAGTCCTTCTCAAAAAGGAAAACCCAACACACAGCAGTGCATTAAAATGTGATTAAATCATAGTTCTTGTTTAAAACTGTCATGGAAAAAAAAACTTCTTTAAACTTTCTTTGAAATTTGAACAATTTGTTGAGGAAAAGACAAAATCTATTAAGACGCAAGGTTTAATTTTGAAGACCTCTATAGAGGAAATGCAAAAGATAACAAAAGAGATCAAAGCACAATCAGGAGGTGACAAGAACCATCCGATAACCAGACTGATTGGAAAATATTTGTATTTTTTTTCGTTTCTTAAAGACACTGCAATAAAGACCCCCCAGGTCCAATAACAGACAGAGTCACTTTTAGGCTTCACTAAAGGAAAGAAAATATTAACACAAAATGGATTAATTCTGAAATCCTTTTTCAAAACAATCTGTGGCCTTTTGTGATTCCCAAAAAAAGAGCCTAATAATTTATATACAGATGGACTGAAGAAAGAATAGCCAGCAAGGGTGTCACAATATGAAAATGTCAAACTCCAAACAAAAACCCATAAAAACATCTAATACTAAATGTCTTTTCCAGTACCATTACAACAAAAAATTAAGGCACATCATTTTTGTTTATTAAAATGAACACGCCCACCTTTTTAATCTTAACATGGAATATTAGTTCCCAACAGAATCACAGATGCTAGTTAATTGTGCAAAATGATGACCAATATATTGGATTATCTTTAGGCTTTTTTCAAAACTAGGCAGATTTAGAAAGCAAGGAAGACATCAAACCTGCAAACAGTAAAGTCGCAGCACATGAGTCCTGGGATAAACATATACACCTCCAGCACACAGCACAATTTCACAATATTTATGACATTTTATTCCTTTAATGTACAAGAAAAATATTCCACATTATTTTTAGATATTTTAACAACTTGGGAAAATACTTTATATATACAGGTCCTTTTCAAAATATTAGTATGTTGTGATAAAGTTCAAGTTTTAATATTACATTATGGAAAATAAAGAACATTCATATATTTTAGATTAATTGCACATCAACTAAAATATTTCAGGTCTTTTATTGTCTTAATACAGATGATTTTTCCAATTAGCTCATTAAAACCCAAGATTTCTATTTCACAAAATTAGCATATTTATTCCGACCAATAAAAGAAAAGTATTCTTAATACAAAAAAGTCAACCTACAAATAATTATTTAAAGTTATGCACTCAATACTTGATGAGGAATTCTTTGGCAGAGATTACTGCTTCAGTGCGCCGTAGCATGGAGGCAATCAGCCTGTGGCACTGCTGATGTTTTATGAAAGCCCAGGATGCTTCAATAGCGGCCTTAAGCTCATCCACAGTGTTGGGTCTTGGGTCTCTCAACTTTCTCTTCACAATATCCCACAGATTCTCTATGGGTTCAGGTCAGGAGAGTTGGCAGGCCAATTGAGCAGTGATACCATGGTCAGTGAACCATTTACCAGTGGTTTTGGCACTGTGAGCAGGTGCCAGGTTGTGCTGAAAAATGAAATCATCTCCATAAAGCTTTTCAGCAGATGAAAGCATGAAGTGCTCCAAAAATCTGCATTGACCCTGCCCTTGATAAAACACAGTGGACCAAACCCAGCAGCTGACATGGCACCCCAGACCATCACTGACTGTGGGGACTTGACACTGGAATTCTGGCATTTCATTCTCCCTGGTCTTCCTCCAGACTCTTGCACCTTGAAATGACATGTAAAACTGAGCAACAGTCCTGTGCTGCTTCTCTGTAGCCCAGGTCAGGCGCCTCTGCCGCCATTTCTGGTTCAAAAGTGGCTTTACCTGAGGAATGCGGCACCTGTAGCCCATTTCCTGCACACGCCTGTGCATTGTGGCTCTGGATGTTTATACTCCAGACTCAGTCCAATGCTTCTGCAGGTCCCCCAAGGTC
>NW_015150708.1:800776-803067 GCF_000732505.1 Cyprinodon variegatus
ACCTGTAGCCCATTTCCTGCACACGCCTGTGCATTGTGGCTCTGGATGTTTATACTCCAGACTCAGTCCAATGCTTCTGCAGGTCCCCCAAGGTCTGGAATCAGCCCTTCTCCACAGTCTTCCTCAGGGTCTGGTCACCTCTTCTCGTTGTACATTGTTTTCTGCCACACTTTTTCCTTCCCACTGAGGTGCCTTGGTGCAGCACTCTGGGAACAGCGTATTCGTTCAGAAATATCTTTGTGTCAAAGCCTCTTGCTTTAGGGTGTCAGTGATGGCTTTCTGGACAGCAGTCAGGTCGGCAGTCTTACCCATGATAAGGGTTTTGAGTGATGAACCAGGCTGGGAGTTTTAAAGGCCTCAGGAATTTAGAGTTAATTCGTTCATTCCGATGATAAGGCACATAGCTCGTTTTAGAGACCCTTTTCATTATATGCTAATTTATGAGATAGGAATTTTGGGTTTTCATGAGCTGTATGCAAAAATCATCAGTATTAAGACAATAAAATACCTTAAATATTTCAGTTAGTGTGCAATGAATCTAAAATATATGAATGTACAAGTTTTATCATTACATTATGGAAAATAATGAACTTTATCACAATATGCTAATATTTTGAGAAGGACCTGTATTTACTGTCTAGAAACACTGCCAACAGTCAGACCAAACTCTCTTGTACCAAGTATCCACTCACCCGTCTAGATAAATAAAATCAGCTCTTCAGATCACTTCTATGGCCGCAGGTGTTGCGATGAAGCTCTTGGCCAAGCAGACATTTTGATAAACATTTGAAAAATGAATCGCACTCAGGAGCTCAGTGAACTGAAGCGAGGCAGTTTAATAGGATGTCAACTGTGCAACAAGTCTAGGCATGAAATGTCCTCATCTACTGCATTATTAACAGTCTGTGATATCATAACAAGGTGGAAGTGAATGGAAACGATAACAGACATTCGTAAGTCTGCAGTTAGCTGGTAATAGAGATTGTCAGATACAGGTTAGTCCTTTTTTTTTTAAGGCAGATGATTTTGGAATCTGTCTATTTGATCACAGATATATGCTGATTTTTGAAGTCAATATTGCTATTTCTTCTTTCATTTACATGATAAAACTGCCAAAGATGGCTGCTCAGTGGCGCAGGGGTTTGGGTTCGATTCCCGGCCAGGGATTTTTCTGCATGGAGTTTGCATTTTCTCCCTGAGCATGCGTGGGTTCTCTCCGGGTACTCCAGTTTCCTCCCACAGTTCAAAAATATGACTGTTAGGTTTATTGGCTTCTCTAAATTCTTCCTTAGGTATGAGTTTGTGCGTGAATAGTTGTTTGTCCTGTTTGTCTCTGTGTTGCCCTGCGATGGACTGGCGTCCTGTCCAGGGTTTACCCCGCCTCTCACCCATAAATAGCTGGAGATAGGCACCAGCAATCCTCACGACCCCAACTGGGATTAAGCAAGACAGAAAATGGACGGATGAACTGCCAATGATTAAAAATGTTACACATGCCTTAAAAAAAAAAAAAAAAAAAACATTAACAAATCAAAAACAATGGCAAATGGCAGGAGCAGCAATGCATGCGCTTCACATGATTTCATGCACGGCTGCTGAATGCACAAAAGAATCGGTGAACGAATGCATCGACTGATGTCAGTATCAAAAATACAAAAAGAAAAACACTACTTTTAACCCTATTATAGACCGGCCCATGTATCTGCTCACCGCTAATACAGACCCCAAAATTATAAGAAACTCTGCATAGTTAAGCAGAGGAAGATATTTTGGATAACCCTGTTCTCCATCTTTGTGGAAACTATTTGGAGACGGTCAATGATGGGCAGTAGCGCCGCTATATGTAGCGGAGCTATTAGTTTAACTACATTTTCCAGTAGCTTGACCATAGCGTCGCTGCTTTATTTATCAAGTAACTTTCCAGTAGTTTCGTTATTATTCTTATCAAGTAGCGACGTAGCGTCCACAACGGTTTTCTATTTTTGAAACAACAATCGGAGTTATTCGTTGGACATTCATGCATGAGCCTCTATTCTGCCTCTCCTGTCTGTATCTATGAAACATGCGCACTGCAGTGGAACTCAAAGAATGACACACACAGACACACGCGCACACACACAGAGCCACACACACAGGATGGAGGAGGAGACAGGAGCAGAGCGCCTTATCTTCAGAGATTTTGAAACTTGTTGAATCCTCTGATAAAAAGTACGTGTTCAAATTTCGGTTCTTGGCCATAGAGAGCTCATGTGGCCAAGAAAGAAAAATATATCAGCTTTAACTTTATTGGC
>NW_015150708.1:803874-807736 GCF_000732505.1 Cyprinodon variegatus
CTGGACAAGTAGCTTGCCCAACACTGGAGACGGTCACCACATCTTAGCGTGACTGAATAAGAGTACAAAAGGCTAAATTCACAGAGACATGGAGAGTTTAGTACATGAGTTTAGTATTGATGAGCTTGACCAGCCTGCACAGAAACATAAACCCAACAGAAAAGTTTTGGGATGAGATTCAGAGTAACATCTGGTTATGAACCCAAATGTGCTCCCAGAGGAATGGTTAAGCCTTAATAGTTGGGGTTTACAGATGGTTTCAAAAAAGTAAAATTGTTTCTTTATCCCTTTCAAAAAGCATTCCAAAGCTAATTAACATCTACGTTCTAAAAAAAAAAAAAAAAGAAATGGTAACAAATAGATGCCTGTAAAAAACATTCACTAAATGCGTGTTTTGGCCTACCGTTGACAAGACGATGACCAGAAACTCTTGACCTTGGAACTCCTCCACTGAGCCCACTTTGATGTCAGACAAGCCCCTTTTGCTCAGCAGCAGTCGAATCTTCTCACACTGGACAGAATATAAAAACCAAACCTTAAAGTCTACAAAGTCCATTGACCTGCTAGTTTATTTCCAGTAAGATCTTATAATGTCCGTTAATAGTCAGAAAATAATCCAAATTTTGCATTATGTGGTGCACACACACACCTGTTTCCTATAGGGAGCGATGACGCCGATGTCAGAGAGGGGCACAGGGTTGTAGAGCTTTGTTGCCAGTTCAGAGCAGTACATCATCACCTGCACAGCTTCTGTTGGGTTGAACCATGATGGGTTGCTGCACTCCCTCATTTCTTCACCCTGAAGAAAACAAAACTGGGAACTTTCTGTACCTGCACTTCAGTAAGACTGGTTAAAAGAACACTTTGATTTTATCTAAACATTACCCTGACGCCATGAAAGAGGAGGGGGAAGCCTTTTTTTGGCAGCCCTTTCCATTGGCACAGGGAATCCACAATATCCCTCTGAGCTTTAAAGCACAGCTCCCCCATGTAAAAGAGCTTGGAGGGCAATGCAAGCAGGGCCTCATGAGAGCGATAGTTGTAGATCAACTTAGTCACCTGTTAAGAGAAAAGCATGCTTATATACAGATCCCTTAGATGGTCATTTATGTGGAATAATAAATTTTAACGTTAAGCCACTAGCATCAGTATTACTGATTATTACTATAATTTCATTTATATTTCCCAATAAGAGAACTAACCAGTTTAGGGTTATATCCCCAGTCGTGCTTGGCGTACAGGGGGTTAGCCATCAGCCTCTCCAAAAGAGACACCCCCAGCCCAAAGGCTGCGGCCTGCTTGGACTTCACTATGGGACCCAGTTGGCAGGGGTCTCCAGCCAGCACTATCTAAGCAAGGGACGACAAACATAATTCAGCAATAAAGTCAAGTTCATCTCCTATTTTCCTTTAATAGAAACAAGCTGGTATGACTTTGAAAACAAATTTAATGGACACAAACCAGAATGAACTTAAATATCCCCCACAATAAAAATAAAAGATCAATTTGTTCAGTTCAGACAGCTAAATATTCATAGTAGAAAAGCACAACTTCAGCCAGGTGTTTACATTCACTCAGAACGTATTAACTGAAGGCTTCTTAGGATACAGAGGAAGGTTTTCTCAGGAGCTGTTATACAAATACTATAAATATGTTCTACCAGTTCTTATGACATTAGTAAACCCTAAAGATGGAAAATGAAAAGGCCTTGCAGCATTCATTTGGTATCCTTGTTTTCCTTTTTCCTAAGGGGCATTTAGATCTGACTAAAGATTTCCTCAGTCCCTCATGCCTACTGCTCCACTTTATTCAAACCTTCCCAACAACCTCTATAAGTTGTTACATTCATGCTGATTTTGCGCAGTTTCTGTCTTAGTCAAATAACCTGCTGCTGTCATTTTGCACATCTCTGAAGTTGCTGCTATTTTCAAATATCCATTACTGTAGAAATGTCCATAGCTGAATATTGGTAATTTATTCCCCAGGTTGACTGTTTTATATTGTTAAAACACTTGCAGTACAGTATTTTATTGCTTATCTTTTACCTTTTCACTACTATGTTATTCTTATTAAAAAATGTTTTCTAAGATCCACATTTTAGATCTAACCTGCCCATCCATCTCTGAAATGAGGCTGATAGGGATCAGAGACTCTGGCTCAGTGGCTTGACCAGCTTCATCCAGAAACATGTGGGTAAAATGTCCCACTCTGGAAGGAAACAAAGTCAAAATAAACTGATTAATACTTTAGTTTTAAACATATATTCATTACCTTTGAATGCCATTTATAACTTTGTTCTTACTGTAGTCCAACATTATAAAACATGGCAGCACTGCTGCAGGTGCTGACAACAATCCTGTGGAAAGCAGCATGACGGAGGTCTTCTCCTGCCCGAGAGTAAGGCTGCAACACTTCAGGAATGGCCTAAGGAGGAACAGTCAAAACAATCTGCCATATGAATAAATAATACTGTAGATAAAATGACATGCATATGTATATACAAAATCCTTGAACTGAGCTTTGATTGCTTTGAAAATGAGAATCCAAAAGGGAGCGTTCTGTATTCCACTATAAGTTACAGCAAAGCTTCTTTCCCACTGAGAATACCAGGTTACGGCGTGTTTTTCAAACATGGGACGACCTGCAAACAATCGCCGTTTGGCTCCCTTCCCAATGGCAAAAAAAGCTGGTCTAACCTCCCTGCTAGAAAGCTGAGTTGCTTCTTTCTGTCTCTGCGCAGCTGGTGTCACAATCACGCTGGGTTAGCTTTGATTATGTCACCAATGCGACAGAAATCAAGAAAGTAAACAATTGAACTTGTAAGGAAGCCAGGGCGTAGTGCGTGTGCTTCATTCTCTCACTCTTTTGTCCCTCCTAATCCCTCTGACCAGCGCTGCACCATGTTTATCGAATGTATAGAGTTGTTTCGGCTTGTTAGATCAGAAGCCACTGGTGTGTGTTGACGTCCACAGGGTCACATAATTTTGCGGGTCAACCCGGCTTTGGTGTTCATACAGCATGCCAATCAGAGCCAAGGCGTTTTTAATTCGGGTCGCTTGCCAAGTGGTTTGACCCGGGTAGACACGCATCAGTGAACTTTTTCCAGTGCCACTAAAAGCTGATTGTTTCTGGGGTTTTTTTTTGGTTTTTTTTTAGCAAGTGGGAAAGAGGTATTAGAGTTTCAGTCTAAATAGGAATCTCTCATTTAGACACGGAAATGTGGCTTGTACCTATTTGGAAATTAGTTGAAGTAGCTTAAAACAAAAAAAAAAAACTCATTTTTCAACTCAAGACCTGTCACATATGCTCAACCAGGTTTGTTTTTGTTTTTTTTCCCTGGTCCTTTAAAATATGATATAGCAGATAATCGTAATACCTTAGCCCTGGCAGTAGTCATTAGGAAATGTCAGCTTTTTCAAGCCAATTTAAAAAACATGCCTTTCAGTAAGAGATATCAGAGTAAAGGCAGCTTATACAATTAGAACTTAAGCTTTTACACATGCACCTTATTGTGTTCACTGATCAGAGCATGTGAACGGTGCGCCTGGACACTCCACTCAAAATCCGCTCTGCACCTTAATTTTCATGTCGCTCCGGCGAAATCGCTCCATGCTCCCTCAAATTTTCAGGAGAAGAAATTTTCTGATATTTTTCTTTCATGTAATTATTCCAGGGCCCCTGAACACACTGCGTTTGATTTAATGTGACCCATACCTGAGTATTGTCTTATTTAACTGGCTTTTAAATGATCTCAATTAAATTAACCGTTTCCTAGCTGTGAACGTAACACCTTGCTCCATTCAAGTTGCCTCGCGTTTCCCATTTACTCATTAATTTATTTGCAAATGAGATAACATAATGC
>NW_015150708.1:808246-810049 GCF_000732505.1 Cyprinodon variegatus
TTTCCTAGCTGTGAACGTAACACCTTGCTCCATTCAAGTTGCCTCGCGTTTCCCATTTACTCATTAATTTATTTGCAAATGAGATAACATAATGCATGTGTGCGATCCATTTTTACATGGTCTTACGACAATGATCAATTTATGTAAACCCACTCTGTATTGTAAAGTATAGTTAGTGTATGTTTTATGATATTTTATCCCCTTTTTAATCACAATATGAAATCCTCGTCTCGGCGATTCCGTGGTAAGTTGAAACATAGACTATAACAAATTATAGGAACAGACTACAGCATGGGCATTGGCCAAGGCTTTAAGTCAAACATGAATTTAAATAATGTCAAAGCGAACTGGAGTGGAGCGAAATCCTCACTTCGGCCTTAGAATTGAAAAATGCTCTGCGCTCCACCATATTTCTTATGCTTCAGTCCACGGCTCGCTCACGCTCCACTCACATGCTCTGGCACTGATCCCATTAAATTTCACCATATAGGCTGAGGTTTGTAGTTGGAACCTGACAAAATGAGGTGTGGATGTAAAGCTGAAGCGGTGCTCAGAGTTCACTCCACCCAAATGAATTATGAAAAGTGTTGCAGCTAACCTCTTTCTCCCTACAGGAGGCGTTGACACGGGCCAAGCTGGCAGCATGCAGAAAGCCACTGTAATGAAGGCGTATGCAGATGAGGTCAGCGGCACTGTTGGACGGAGTGCACACCAGCACCCGACTGCTGGGCAGAAAGTGATAGACCTGGTGGTTGAAAGGCTTCATAGGATCATACAGGTCAAATGAAATAATTTAGAGAGAACTCGGCTAAAAATAATCTAAGAACATAAGGATTGCAATCTGGAACATATTTGAATTCACCTGCAGTATGGCTTCAATGATTGTAATGGTCTTTCCGGTTCCTGGAGGTCCAAACAGCACATAGGGAACAGGGCGACACTCTCCTTCTAGGATCCTCTTGACTGCCTCCCTCTGACGAGGGTTAAGGTCTGTGTTAAAAAACTGCCCTTTGATGGGTAGTGGTTTGGCTGTTTGTTTCCCAACTAGAAAAAAATAATTCCATTAGAAACTTTTTACACCATAAAAAATAAAAAAAAAAACATAAAAACAGGTAGACAAAAAATCTAAAAAAAAAAAAAAAACCCCACACCTGCAGCTTTAGTCTGTGTGGCCTTAGACTTCATGTCAACAGAAGCGCTCGACTCGTTTCCACTTTCAGTCGTTGGACTCTGGTGATAAAGGTCTAGAAAGTTAGTTTTCTGAGTTTTCTCTCCTTGGTGTTGCCAGTTATGACCTACCTCATCCATCCATGGTTCAGTCCACTGGGGGGTCTGAGGCACCACTCTGGTTGGGAAGAGAACTAAACAATAAAAAATAAATACCTGTCAGAATGGGAGGGCTTATTTTAAAGGAGAGATTAAACAAAATTTAAAAACCTTGTAGACCTTTTTGTGAAAAGGTTATTTAAGAGTCAGTACAAAAGCAGAAGGTAAATAAATGCTATGTTGATTCTGAAGGCTATTTTTTTTTGTTCATTGCTTCTTTGAGAAACCAAGCAAAAAAAAAAAAAAACAACTAGCACCATCTAGTGGTATAACAGTGTTGTGACACTTTGTGCCGAAGATAACTCAGATTGTTACACTTTGATAATCCAAAAAAGATGGGATGGATAAAGTCAATTGCTAGATGCAAAAACTAATTGATGGATAGACCTTTAAAGCTTCACATGACAAAGCAGAGGTGTCAAGTAACGAAATACAAATACTTTGTTACTGTACTTAAGTACACTTTTTAGGTATCTA
>NW_015150708.1:810990-821241 GCF_000732505.1 Cyprinodon variegatus
GGGTACTCAGCAAGCTAAAATTCATTTGGAAAGTGGTTTTCAGGACATTTACATTTTAGGCTATATGTTGTCATTTATATTAAAACAACACTTGCCATTATGTTTCTTGTGTCAAACAACAGCCACCACTGATTAATATTACTGCTGAAAATTGTTATCTGAAAATTATATCTATAAACAATTAGAGACCCAGTAAATGGGTTTGAAAAACCAAAAAATGTATATAATTAATAATCTGCAACCAAAAATCAAATTCTACAAAGAAAAACAAAAACTCACTCTCATGAAAATGTTTTGTCAGTTCAAGAGCCTGATGACATCGCCTCATGGTTAGCCTAAAAACAGAAATAAACTTGAATATGGTGTAGATGAACAAAAACCAAACCAAAAAACAGATTAAATCATCACACTTCAGTGATGTTTCTTCTCCTTACCGATTTAAGCTGAACTCCACATCAAGCGGCTCACCGAGGTAGCTGCTGTGAAACCCTGAATTCACTCTCAGACCAACATCCTCCCCATTAATCTGAGTAAGAGCGTAAAACCATGAGACTAAAACAGAAAATGTCTTAAGAGATTTTCCGGAGCATCAAACCAGCTCACCTCAACGACGTAACCGATATACTCCATCTCCAAACCATCACTCTGCAGTTTCTTCAGAGAAACTTTGTCCCCTGTGGAGCAATACAGTGAACCAAACTCTGCTATTCAATTAACAGCCATGCAGGAATGCAACATCACCTATGTTTAGATTAGGTCTCCCTTCAGCCAACCCAACCACCTCAAGGTGCAGGTAGCTGGCTCCTTTGCGAAGAAGAGCTCCTCTGATAGTAAACTCTTGTAGTTCCCTTTCTGCGTTCAGCTCTTCAAGCCAAAGAAGGGTTGAGAACCGTGAATGCATGTTGGACGGTGAGAGAACCTGGATATCAGAGGATAGGAGTTTGTTATTTGATCTGAAATACACACTGTTCAAAAATAAAGGGAACTCTTAAATAACATCATTGATGTTAATGAATGCAATATTGTCTGAACACTTTTTTTCTGTTCCAAAATGAATGTGCTGACAACAAAATCAGCAAAAAAAAAAAAAAAAGTCAATGGAAATGAGACAAATAAAGTTCAGGATTTTGAGTCGCACACCAAAGTGAAGTGAAAAACCAGAATACAGGCTGATCAGACTTTGATGTACTGTCCATTAAAAGAGGTCAAAGTGAGGCTGAGTATTGTGTGTGGCTTCCACTGGACTAAAGCATCTGCCAAATCCTGGAAAGTCTGTGGTGCAACACGACATTGGTGGATAGAGCGAGACATGTGTGCCAGATGTGCTCAATCAGATTCAGGTCTGGGGAACCGGCGGGCCAGTCCATAGCTCCAATTCCTTCATCTTGCAGGAACTGCTGACACACTCCAGCCACATGAGGTCTAACATTGTCCAGCATTAGGAGGAACTCGGGGCCAAAAGCACCAGCATGTGTTTTACAAGGGGTCTGAGGATCTCATCTCAGCACTTAATGGCAGTCAGGCTACCTCTGGAGAGCACATGGAGGGCTGTGCAGCACTCCAGAGAAATGATACCTCACATCAGTACAGATGGCTCTCCACGGTGTCTCCAGACTGTAACGTTCGTCTGTGCTGAATATGAACCTGTTTTCATCTATAGAGAGCACAAAACACCAGAGGCAAATTTGTCAGTCCTGGTGTTCTCTGGCTAATGCCAAGCCTGCAAAGTGTTGGGGTGTGAGCACACTGGCCCGTCTCCTGTTAAGAGCCTCCAGCACCTACGCTGACAAACACAGCAAACCTTCTTGCTACAGCTCATATTGATGTGCCATCCTGAATGAGCTGCACTACCTGAGCCACTTGTGGCAGAATAAGACAGATTCTACAACCTACACAAGTGTGAAAGCACCACCAACAGTCAAGTGACCAAAACATTAAACAGAAAGCATAGGTGCAGAAAAGTGGTCAGTGGTCCCCACCTGCAGAACCACTCCTGTATTGTATCTTGCCACTTTCCACCTGTAGTCTATTCCATTCGCACAGCAGCAAGTGTTGCTTCATAACTGCGCAGTTTGATTACACAGAAGTTTGATTTAAATTAAGTTATATTGTGTTTATGCATTTTTTTTTTTGGTTTTTTTTAGCAGTGCGTTTCTTAGCTGATTAAAAACAAACCATGTAAAAGACTTGAGAGACATCCCTTTTCTAATTGAGGAAAACTTAATTCAGTTTGCAGAATCCAGGACACCAAAAGCCAAATTTGGTCTTTTTAAGTGATAAATAGGACACTGCCATTAGTGTTTCTGAATCAGATTTTTGGCAGTAGCCATACCAAATCTTTTTAAGGGCTGTAATCTCCAAATTTACTCATGACCCTTCTCACCTCTCCCAAACAAGGCTGAACAGCCAGCACATCCTTATTCAACTCCACACAGTCCCTCAGAGCATTTGGCACCGGAAATCCTGGCAGGAAGTTTGTTAACCGTCGCTTGCTGAGCCTGAGCAAAATTAGAGCCAAACAAGGATGGTTAATCTTAAGCTAACAACCTCATCCTTCCAGAAAATAGAAAACATCAGTCGTTGAGTTCACCCAACTTAAAAGACCATATAGCTAAAATTAAAAATTCATTTTTATTCTACTTAAAGTGTTTCTTACGGTTTAAAAATAAACCCAAACTAAAACATTAAATTATGTGAATCATTATGAAAAACACCAAACAGCCAATATGCAAAAAAAAAAAAAAAAAAGGTTAAGAGAAGAATCAGGTGATGGTTCGACATGAGAATGACATAATGAGTGAGAAGTCCGTGCAAACCTAACCATGAACAATTCTAAATACATTGATGAATGAACAAACAAATACATAATATTAAATTCCATGTTTATTTATGATAAATAATATAACTTTCCCCAACACTGAGCATCACTTATTCATTAGAAAGTGTTCAAATGATCTGATACCTTCGTGCAACTTTTGGAGCAGATACGGTGACCACATGTGAGGCTGCTTTAGTGAGCAGCACGGGATTTTGGGGACAATAGACCTGAGAGGGCTTCAGCAAGTCTTCATCCTCACTGCCCACTTTAACCAGCAGATACCTCCCAATGGTGAAAGAAGAGAAATGCAGCAACAGCAGCTCAGTACAGCCTCCAATGCTCCTGAGGAAAGAGTCAAATATGTAGAAGTGTTTAAAAGTTGAAGGAAAAAAAAGAAAAGAAAAGTGCATGTGTGGGTCAGGTATTTAAAAACAATATCCAAAGCTTCGTTCAGTTCATAGTCCCTCAATAACTCTGAGATCGCAGTTAGAGTTGGATGATCTTTGAACAGGATAACTACTAGTCATGAACGCTGAAGAGGAGCGAAAAGGTTAAAAGTATAGCTTCAATAGTGCAACAAGCTGTTGATGTTTGTAACAAGACTTGTAGATATAGCAAACAAAAGAAGGAGCTTTAGGTCAAGCATATAGTAGGGCACATAGTAGGGCTGTTTGATACAACTGAAACATATTGCACATCAATTGATATCAGCCATTTTGGATTAGTGTTAACTAGGGCTGAAACTATTTAATCGGATTAATCGATAATGGAAATAACGGTCAACTAATTTAGCAATCGATTAATTGTTAAACGGAGTATAGAGACTATATAACATGCCTTTAACTGACAGAGCAACCAACTTAGAGCAGTAATTAAATCTAAATTGTTAAAAAAAATATATATAAAAAGATTGAATTTAAGATGAGAAAACTTATTTTGTCTGTAAATACACTCCAAGAACTCCCAAGTGGAAATGTTTTATTTTCACTTGGCTTAATTTCATAAAANATTCATTTGGAAAGTGGTTTTCAGGACATTTACATTTTAGGCTATATGTTGTCATTTATATTAAAACAACACTTGCCATTATGTTTCTTGTGTCAAACAACAGCCACCACTGATTAATATTACTGCTGAAAATTGTTATCTGAAAATTATATCTATAAACAATTAGAGACCCAGTAAATGGGTTTGAAAAACCAAAAAATGTATATAATTAATAATCTGCAACCAAAAATCAAATTCTACAAAGAAAAACAAAAACTCACTCTCATGAAAATGTTTTGTCAGTTCAAGAGCCTGATGACATCGCCTCATGGTTAGCCTAAAAACAGAAATAAACTTGAATATGGTGTAGATGAACAAAAACCAAACCAAAAAACAGATTAAATCATCACACTTCAGTGATGTTTCTTCTCCTTACCGATTTAAGCTGAACTCCACATCAAGCGGCTCACCGAGGTAGCTGCTGTGAAACCCTGAATTCACTCTCAGACCAACATCCTCCCCATTAATCTGAGTAAGAGCGTAAAACCATGAGACTAAAACAGAAAATGTCTTAAGAGATTTTCCGGAGCATCAAACCAGCTCACCTCAACGACGTAACCGATATACTCCATCTCCAAACCATCACTCTGCAGTTTCTTCAGAGAAACTTTGTCCCCTGTGGAGCAATACAGTGAACCAAACTCTGCTATTCAATTAACAGCCATGCAGGAATGCAACATCACCTATGTTTAGATTAGGTCTCCCTTCAGCCAACCCAACCACCTCAAGGTGCAGGTAGCTGGCTCCTTTGCGAAGAAGAGCTCCTCTGATAGTAAACTCTTGTAGTTCCCTTTCTGCGTTCAGCTCTTCAAGCCAAAGAAGGGTTGAGAACCGTGAATGCATGTTGGACGGTGAGAGAACCTGGATATCAGAGGATAGGAGTTTGTTATTTGATCTGAAATACACACTGTTCAAAAATAAAGGGAACTCTTAAATAACATCATTGATGTTAATGAATGCAATATTGTCTGAACACTTTTTTTCTGTTCCAAAATGAATGTGCTGACAACAAAATCAGCAAAAAAAAAAAAAAAAGTCAATGGAAATGAGACAAATAAAGTTCAGGATTTTGAGTCGCACACCAAAGTGAAGTGAAAAACCAGAATACAGGCTGATCAGACTTTGATGTACTGTCCATTAAAAGAGGTCAAAGTGAGGCTGAGTATTGTGTGTGGCTTCCACTGGACTAAAGCATCTGCCAAATCCTGGAAAGTCTGTGGTGCAACACGACATTGGTGGATAGAGCGAGACATGTGTGCCAGATGTGCTCAATCAGATTCAGGTCTGGGGAACCGGCGGGCCAGTCCATAGCTCCAATTCCTTCATCTTGCAGGAACTGCTGACACACTCCAGCCACATGAGGTCTAACATTGTCCAGCATTAGGAGGGACTCGGGGCCAAAAGCACCAGCATGTGTTTTACAAGGGGTCTGAGGATCTCATCTCAGCACTTAATGGCAGTCAGGCTACCTCTGGAGAGCACATGGAGGGCTGTGCAGCACCCCAGAGAAATTATAACCAACATCTGTAGAGACCCGCTGCCAAACCGGAGGCAGCAGATGGCTCTCCACGGTGTCTACAGACTGTAACGTTCGTCTGTGCTGAAGGTGAACCTGCTTTCATCTATAGAGAGCACAAAACACCAGAGGCAAATTTGTCAGTCCTGGTGTTCTCTGGCTAATGCCAAGCCTGCAAAGTGTTGGGGTGTGAGCACACTGGCCCGTCTCCTGTTAAGAGCCTCCAGCACCTACGCTGACAAACACAGCAAACCTTCTTGCTACAGCTCATATTGATGTGCCATCCTGAATGAGCTGCACTACCTGAGCCACTTGTGGCAGAATAAGACAGATTCTACAACCTACACAAGTGTGAAAGCACCACCAACAGTCAAGTGACCAAAACATTAAACAGAAAGCATAGGTGCAGAAAAGTGGTCAGTGGTCCCCACCTGCAGAACCACTCCTGTATTGTATCTTGCCACTTTCCACCTGTAGTCTATTCCATTCGCACAGCAGCAAGTGTTGCTTCATAACTGCGCAGTTTGATTACACAGAAGTTTGATTTAAATTAAGTTATATTGTGTTTATGCATTTTTTTTTTTGGTTTTTTTTAGCAGTGCGTTTCTTAGCTGATTAAAAACAAACCATGTAAAAGACTTGAGAGACATCCCTTTTCTAATTGAGGAAAACTTAATTCAGTTTGCAGAATCCAGGACACCAAAAGCCAAATTTGGTCTTTTTAAGTGATAAATAGGACACTGCCATTAGTGTTTCTGAATCAGATTTTTGGCAGTAGCCATACCAAATCTTTTTAAGGGCTGTAATCTCCAAATTTACTCATGACCCTTCTCACCTCTCCCAAACAAGGCTGAACAGCCAGCACATCCTTATTCAACTCCACACAGTCCCTCAGAGCATTTGGCACCGGAAATCCTGGCAGGAAGTTTGTTAACCGTCGCTTGCTGAGCCTGAGCAAAATTAGAGCCAAACAAGGATGGTTAATCTTAAGCTAACAACCTCATCCTTCCAGAAAATAGAAAACATCAGTCGTTGAGTTCACCCAACTTAAAAGACCATATAGCTAAAATTAAAAATTCATTTTTATTCTACTTAAAGTGTTTCTTACGGTTTAAAAATAAACCCAAACTAAAACATTAAATTATGTGAATCATTATGAAAAACACCAAACAGCCAATATGCAAAAAAAAAAAAAAAAAAGGTTAAGAGAAGAATCAGGTGATGGTTCGACATGAGAATGACATAATGAGTGAGAAGTCCGTGCAAACCTAACCATGAACAATTCTAAATACATTGATGAATGAACAAACAAATACATAATATTAAATTCCATGTTTATTTATGATAAATAATATAACTTTCCCCAACACTGAGCATCACTTATTCATTAGAAAGTGTTCAAATGATCTGATACCTTCGTGCAACTTTTGGAGCAGATACGGTGACCACATGTGAGGCTGCTTTAGTGAGCAGCACGGGATTTTGGGGACAATAGACCTGAGAGGGCTTCAGCAAGTCTTCATCCTCACTGCCCACTTTAACCAGCAGATACCTCCCAATGGTGAAAGAAGAGAAATGCAGCAACAGCAGCTCAGTACAGCCTCCAATGCTCCTGAGGAAAGAGTCAAATATGTAGAAGTGTTTAAAAGTTGAAGGAAAAAAAAGAAAAGAAAAGTGCATGTGTGGGTCAGGTATTTAAAAACAATATCCAAAGCTTCGTTCAGTTCATAGTCCCTCAATAACTCTGAGATCGCAGTTAGAGTTGGATGATCTTTGAACAGGATAACTACTAGTCATGAACGCTGAAGAGGAGCGAAAAGGTTAAAAGTATAGCTTCAATAGTGCAACAAGCTGTTGATGTTTGTAACAAGACTTGTAGATATAGCAAACAAAAGAAGGAGCTTTAGGTCAAGCATATAGTAGGGCACATAGTAGGGCTGTTTGATACAACTGAAACATATTGCACATCAATTGATATCAGCCATTTTGGATTAGTGTTAACTAGGGCTGAAACTATTTAATCGGATTAATCGATAATGGAAATAACGGTCAACTAATTTAGCAATCGATTAATTGTTAAACGGAGTATAGAGACTATATAACATGCCTTTAACTGACAGAGCAACCAACTTAGAGCAGTAATTAAATCTAAATTGTTAAAAAAAATATATATAAAAAGATTGAATTTAAGATGAGAAAACTTCTTTTGTCTGTAAATACACTCCAAGAACTCCCAAGTGGAAACGTTTTATTTTCACTTGGCTTAATTGCATAAAAAGTCTCCTTTAAGGAACTTTTGGCTATCCGGTAAATAGAAAAAATAGTCGACAGATTAATCTATTTACAAAATGATTGTAGTTGCAGCCCTAGTGTTAGCCTATTTCAGAAAAGGGGGAGAGCCTAATTTCAAAAATTTAAATGTAACCTTCAAAAAAAGGGGACAGCACTTTGTTTTTTCCCAACCAACTTTGCTTTGTTTTACAATGAGAGCTTTATTTTCTCTTTGCCTACAACCCCCAGAATAAAAATTTTATAGTCATATTTTCTATTGATACCTTTTGGGAGTCTATCATGGTATATAGATGCTCCTTTATTGAGCAGCCCTAAAATTATAGTAACAAGGGTAGGGGTTTAGGAAGACCTAAATCCAATTTAAATATTTGTGCCGAGGCTTAATTCATTCAGTCTTACTAAGCAGGAATCTCACTGGGTTATTTGGTTAAAAAGGTGTGTTGTGTGAATGTGTTCTTTGTAAGGGGCTAAAAATAAAAATAGGAGTAAATTTATAATACCTGTGTAGAGTGATCTTTATAAATGGAATAATGAAACAAAGTTTCACTTATACAGCTGCAAACAGGCCTTTTAAAGACTTGATGCAGGAGTGGAAGATATTAAAATGACTTTGATGCTCTAATGGTTCCATGTTTGGCAGAGACAAAGAGATGGAGCTGAAATAAAAGCTTGTTCTGAAGAGTACCGACTAAGTGAAGCTGATTACTAATGTATGCGACACTTTTCTGATCCTTATTTGCATAAAAAGAATGAATCATCCTTCTTCCCATGTATCAGTTATGCACCATGTAGTGACAGACGATTTCTTTTGATTTCCATTAAATATATTGAAGAGTTATGTTGGAACGTGTCAAACTTTCAAACAATACAAATTAAAATATGTGTGCATAACTCCACATTTTTAAGGAGATCTTACTTTGCTTTGCAGGCGATAACAACAGACACTCTTCCTCCAGGCGATATTTCCACCTCTCTCCCCTCCTCTTCAGCCTCAGGGGATTGAACTGTGGCTGTCTCCATTGCACCATTTTTTCCCTCTTCCTCCTTTGCATCTCCTTCTTTGTTTTCTGTCAACTTTGAGCCACTTTGGGAAACAGGTTGCTGCTTCCTTTTGGGTGATGTGGACGTGCCGACAGTAACTATGGTGAACTGCTCTGTGGAGTCCCAACCAGCAAAGTTACAGCGCTCCAATGTCTGAGGCTCAGAGCCTTTATTTCTGTTATGGAAAAAGAGACAAAGGGGTGCAAAATAACAGAACTTTCTCAGAGTGTTGACATTTACACAAAAATGACTAAAGGCCAACTCACTGTATCCACAGGACCAGCTCGCATCTCTCCCCAAGCATCAGGTTCCCAAAATGCCCATAATCTGAAACTTCGAGCCCTCCTTTGTTTTCCAAGAGTTGGTTGAGTTCAGCCTCAAGGAGAGGTGTAGCATTTACATTCAGCCCAGTGCTAGAATCATGGAAAAACACAGATCAGTGGGGAGTGTTGACCTAGTGTGGAGATCTTCAACAGCGCGTCCATGGAGGTACTGCATCAGATCGCGGTAGTTTTGGTTGATTTTTTTTTTTTTTCTACATTCCCACCCTGCAATTTTCCGACTAATTGAAATGTCTTTAAATCCACATTAACACGAATTCAACACACTGTAGTAAACAGATAAATGGAGGCAGAAGATGTCCTTCAGACATCAATGCACAAATTCAGCCACACACAGGAGCTATTTCAAGTTGGGCACCGTTTCATTTACAACACCTGTCCCATCAACCAGGAATCTGAGTAAAAAATACTTTAATAATCCCAGGGAGAAATGACTTTCGTTACATTTCTCCATCTGTAATAGTCTGACTATAGGACCAGTTTGATAACACAATTTCATACAATATATATAATTAGGGGGTCCCCCCTCCATCTAACCATCAGTTTGGAGGACCTTGACCTGGAAAACTTTGAAGACCCCTGACCTAGTGGTTAGAGCAGTGTGCATGTGCTCTGAGAAGGTTGCAAAAACCTGGTTCGATCCCCATAGCCTGCAGTCTGGGTCTCTGAGCGAGACCCTTAACCCACTGATCTCTAATCACTGGATTGCTGATTGCCCAAAAGAAGTGAAGCCACCATCTGCCATGCTGGTACGCCCCACTCCCATGGAGACACGCAGTAAAAATGCCTACATGTGTAGCATTTCGCTGCAAAAAAAGCAGTTTTCTGGCTGTGGGAACTTGTTCCACAGGCAATTTCCCTTTGGGCCAGCTTGAAGATATTGACCGAGTTAGCGATTGACATTGTGTTCGTTACAAAATAGAAAGAGAAAATAGTAAATGGAATAGAAAGTAATTCACTATGAAATTTAAATTTAGTAATTCTTTATTAAGGGGAGGATGCCGTACTTCCTGTGGTGTTTGTTGTGCATATGTGTATATATTCTAGTTACATCAAGATCAGGATCGGACAGCAACATCCACCCCTAATTACAGGTTGCAAGATATGTGCATATGTGTATATACAGTTTTTATAACAGTTTTCTAAAATTATCCTTCAAACACCAGTGAGCAAACACCATGTGGCTATATTTTTGT
>NW_015150708.1:821451-824545 GCF_000732505.1 Cyprinodon variegatus
GTTACATTTCTCCATCTGTAATAGTCTGACTATAGGACCAGTTTGATAACACAATTTCATACAATATATATAATTAGGGGGTCCCCCCTCCATCTAACCATCAGTTTGGAGGACCTTGACCTGGAAAACTTTGAAGACCCCTGACCTAGTGGTTAGAGCAGTGTGCATGTGCTCTGAGAAGGTTGCAAAAACCTGGTTCGATCCCCATAGCCTGCAGTCTGGGTCTCTGAGCGAGACCCTTAACCCACTGATCTCTAATCACTGGATTGCTGATTGCCCAAAAGAAGTGAAGCCACCATCTGCCATGCTGGTACGCCCCACTCCCATGGAGACACGCAGTAAAAATGCCTACATGTGTAGCATTTCGCTGCAAAAAAAGCAGTTTTCTGGCTGTGGGAACTTGTTCCACAGGCAATTTCCCTTTGGGCCAGCTTGAAGATATTGACCGAGTTAGCGATTGACATTGTGTTCGTTACAAAATAGAAAGAGAAAATAGTAAATGGAATAGAAAGTAATTCACTATGAAATTTAAATTTAGTAATTCTTTATTAAGGGGAGGATGCCGTACTTCCTGTGGTGTTTGTTGTGCATATGTGTATATATTCTAGTTACATCAAGATCAGGATCGGACAGCAACATCCACCCCTAATTACAGGTTGCAAGATATGTGCATATGTGTATATACAGTTTTTATAACAGTTTTCTAAAATTATCCTTCAAACAGCAGTGAGCAAACACCATGTGGCTATATTTTTGTTTCTTTTTTTTGTTTTGTTAATTTGAATGTGAATTTACACTACATGTGTAAGTTAATTTAATAAAGTTATTCAATCACTGGATAGTGTATGTGTGAGTTTGTGTCCATGTGTGCATACATACACAGTTTTGTTTTCAATAATCAGATTCTTGTTGTGACTAAGACCAAAATGAAAATATGAAGTTGATGTTATTTTACCAATTCATGTGATTTTGCTTGTGTAGAAACTGAAGCTCTGTGGAGTTATTAAATTGGTTAATTCATTTAGCTCTATTGTAATCTGTCAGATTTGAAGGCTGATGGACAGTATAAAAGTATACGGCAACATGCATGCCCAATTTGCAAATAGAAAAATACTATAGCTTTAACGGAAAAGTACTTGGAAATCAGTCATGTAAAATCTTGAAATTATATGCAAGATGTAATTACCATAAAAATGAAATTAATACATGTATATTAAATGCACATCATCAATGTAGCATCCTTTTGTACATCTATATTATTATGCTCCATTAACACATTTTTTAGTGATGGATTTGTATAATATGTTGTATTACATGATTAAGAGACTTAATTTACTTCATAAGACTATGCAAAGCGATGTGCCTATTTTTTTTTATATAACTTAAAGTTATATAGCAAGTGTGAGTCAAAGTGATGAATTTATCTTTATTTTAAAAGTCTTAAGCCGCCCTGAAAATGAAAACATCGTTGTTCGATGCTGTAGGACACATATTGTTCAAATTGCGACTGATCTAATTACAGAGTACCAATATGGCGGCCAATGGCTTCATTTCAACCCAGTCCTAACCATGCGCAATCAGCAATCCAGTGAATAAATAGAGATCAGTGCCAATGTGAGATCAATAAATAAAATTATTATTATTATTATAGATCAGCAAAGAAAAAGAAAACTTTTAAAAAGTGAACTTAGTTATACATCAAACCTTTATCATTAGTTTGGCACAAACATACACAGCCTGATTAGACTTTCAGTAGTACCTCTGAGTGCAGGGTGCCATGCAAAGGGCCCTCCAGCTGTAGAAGGACTGAGAGCTTTCCACCATCACCAAGTTGACCAGGTCCCCTGCTGTCGGCTTGTAGCTGGTTGGCAGCAGCAATGAGTCCAAGCTGAAGTAAACCATGTCCTCCACCACTCCGTTGTTTTTATAAACACTGGTGACACGCACCTAAAAACGAAAGGAAGGAAGCCTCAAAACTGAACCAAAGGAGCTGATCTGTAATTAATCAAGGTTTCACACCACAGCAACCTAGGTATCATCAAAACCTTTACTATAAAGAATGAATATCACCTGGTCCAGGCGGCTATAGCGTAACGGAGCCACAGACTGAGCTTGGGTTGTCGACTGCGTGGGGTTGATATAAAACTTTGCTTGGACCCAGTCTCCTTTCATTGGCTGATAACCTGCAAGACAAAAAAGAAACGCAAAAGGCAAAACCCTGTATATAAAAACAAAACAAAAAAATTTAACATGCTTTTACCAGGTATGGGAATGTCAATCAAGTTTAAGCTTGATGACAAAATCTCTTGTGTAAAGGTCTCTGAGAAGAACATAAATGTTGTCTAGGACTTTATCGCCACTTAGGGACAGACTTGAACTGAAATTCTAAGTACTACCTCATGTCTGAACTAAGACCATAAAAGATTTAATTTGGATTATGTTTGACGGACCAAAATATGCATCAAATAATCCAATCACTGAATATGGACAGGTTAAAATTTATTTAAATTCATCCTTATGCTATTCAAGCATACAATGCATAGAACACAATCCAATCAAATTCATACATAAAAAAAAATAAAAAAATCAATAATACCTGATCTTAAATATAGATGGTTGATGTGCAGCTGTTGAGTTTGCAGCAAGGTTTTTATATTTTGATACTTGCCTGGTTTCTGTGTTTAAGTGGAAAAGAAGAACTCCTTTTGAACAAGAAACCTCCATCAAAACATGGCTTAATGTGACTCCATCCAAGTTACCAAAAAGATCAAATCTATGAGAAAACTTGAAAACTGATGTTCACGAGTACTCTCTAGCCAACATGGGAGAGCTTTAGCTGTGTTGTTTTTGTTTTCTTTTTTGAAGTAAGGTTAACAAACATTTCTGAATTTCCCCCATTTTTTTTCCAAATGGGGAAAGTTGCCATGTGCATTTTGAAATTTCATTTTTTTCTTTTTACGTTAGGAATCTTACCACTTCCAACTTCTCTGCTACCGTTTTGCTCAGGAATTTACTTTGGTGACTTAAAATAACTTACACAATGTAAGCTATCGGTCACCGCCAGTCACGTGACATTTGTTGCTAAGACGCCATT
>NW_015150708.1:826122-827668 GCF_000732505.1 Cyprinodon variegatus
TATATATATGTACATACCCACAAATAACATTTTTCCACACACAAGCAAAAAAGTCCCTACATGCTACTATGGTTATGAGCTACATACTTGTAAAGTACATGCATTTACCTGGGCTTTTTGTAAAGATGTCTTCATCTTCATCAGCTGTTCTCCATAATGGAGAAACCAGCTTGGCCAGCACGCGGCTCACAGCGGTCAGCATAACGGGTGAAGCAGAAGCTAAGCTGCTAGCTAACTATGCTAGGGAAACAATTTGAAAAAATAAAAACAATTCGGTAAAGTTAAAATTTATTTAATTTTAGTTTATATTGTATTTTGGTTTAGATATACACAAACAAAGAAAACATCTCACTGAAACCGTTTTAGTATACTTCAAAAACGTGTTTTGCTAAATTAGCTATGCACAAATCACCCTTCAACGGTAAACACTTTAAAAATACACGGATTCTGAGGAAGTAAAGATTATATTAATGGCTTACCAGGTTTCACACCAATGATTTAATGTTAAACAATGCTTTAATTTCTGCGGTCGAGATTTTTTGTAGCCTTCGGCGCCAGGTGTTTGTAGGAGGAGCAGATTAGTGGGTCCGTCAGACACCTGCGGTAAAGGTCTCATGTCACCACAGGGGGCGCTATCACCCCTGTTTTATTTAATTTTTTTATGCGAACCTTACAAAGAACAAAACAATCAAAGAGAATTGTACATGCATTTCTACGGAAGACGATTAGGGCCACTGAAAAAAATAAAAATGTAACTTATTTTTAAATTTAGTTTCAGTATAATGTGAGAAAACAATCAGAATTCTTATTTTAATCTCAGAATTCTAATTTCAATCTCAGAATTATGAATCTTAATGTAGATGGGCACCATAAAGGAAGAGATGTGAGAGCACTCAGCTTCACTGACAAAGATGTGAGTTGTTAGGGAGGGCCAGTAACACATTGGTGGAAAATGACGGAATAAGCCAACTTTTTACGTGCTCAGAATTCAGTGAAAAAAGCATATGTTTTTAAATAGCAATGTTTGTGTCCTTTCAGCTGCTCTTGTATTCAAGTTAAATCTACGTAAGTACCTGCCTTACTGTCAGGCACTTAACCTAACCATGTGGCCTGTTTTTAAATACAATAAAAAGATTATCAAACTAAAAACACTTAGAAGAAGTTGTTCTCCATTTTTTCTTACAGTAAAACTTATGAAACCCATACTTACAGCAACTCCAAAGACCTTTTGACCTCCACATGTCACAGAAGGCTCCTCAGATATAGGAAATATCAAAACGACAAAATAATAAAACGAACTCAAGTGAAACTATGTGTCTGTGTCTTGTGTATTTTAGGTCAAAATGGTTATTCTTAAGTTATTGACAGAGGGTAGATCAAGCAAAGCTGTGACTCCATAAACAGTAGCAATACTTTGTAGTTATATTGCACAATGCATTAAAAGTAGGATGCTGTAAATGTTCTTATGAAAGTACATTTTTGTCCAGGAAATAATGCAAGTAAATGTAACTGTTTGCAACCCATGTTTCTATATGTGTACATGGGA
>NW_015150708.1:828467-832557 GCF_000732505.1 Cyprinodon variegatus
GACACATAATATGAAAGTCCATGTGCATTTATAATAACCTTTTAAAAAATATTTAATACTCTCTAGAATGAATGTTTTTAATATTTCAATTTATACCACAAGAGGGCAGTAGTGGCTCACAGACAGACAGCCTCAGCTTGGACAACACATTGCAAAGAGAAAGTTTAAGTAACTGACTAGATATTCATCTCTGTGTGTGGTCATAAGGGGAAACTCCACTGGCTCTGTTTATTTAAAACAAATATTGTGCAAGGACCAAGGGTAAGATCTAGTAGACTGTTTTCTCAGAGGATTTTGAATTTAAGGTCAGCTTTTCTGTGGATTTGCACTCTATAACACTTTTCCAACATCATGTTGCTCTATGAGAAAAATGTAAGCAATTAACTTTTTTTTCAGTTTCGTTGTTTCATTAAAGCATTGACATTGTGGCAATCAAGTATTTTACATTTATTTATTTGACAGGAACAGTGTACATTAATAAACATTCCTGCAAATGCACCAGAATTTGGAAAAAGGCTATTTTTCATCATTCAGATCTTAAAATTGTCTACCTAAAAATAACACAACAGTAAGAATTTTACAATGAAAAATACAAATATAAAAATAAATAAAAACAGCTACGTACTCTTCAAAAATTATTTAAAAAAACAGAATAAAATATATGTATGTATGTGTATATATATACAGACATACATATTCAAGTATTCTGATTGGCAAAATCCAATTGTGTGTGTGTGTGACTTAGTCTTTGGACTTTTTTTGTTTTGTTGCATAGTTTGTCCAGCTCGTGTTGCTGACAACGTGGCCATGTTTCTTTACTCTATCTCTACTCTTTTTTAATACTGGAAGGACATCAGGTCATGTGGTGTTCGAGGGCTGGTGCCAAATTTTGTGTTTTCTCTGTAATTAAAAAAACAATTATGCAATGTTATTTAAAAGGGACAACTACAAAACTCCCTGAAGTTGAACATGGAGGGAATCTCCACAATACAAAACCCGGTCAAGGTCCTCTGATGATATGGGTCTTTTTCTTTTTACAAAATCCATGGAAACCTTATTAAGGCAAACTAAACCTCCTACATGTAGTTGGCAGTGCTGTATGTACAAAAACCTTATGTAACATAAATGTTACCATCTTTACCTGAACACCAAGGATTGCAAAGAATCTGTGGATATTCAAGTTTGTGACTGTTGACTAACCTTGCGCTGCAAGCTGGATTGTCCTGAGATCTGAGTTTTCTGTCTCACAACAAATCTAACTAGAACTCAGTTCTACACATATCAATCTGTCTACTGCCAGGTTAACTGTTGACAGAATGTCATAAGAAACAACCATCATTATTCAATTNGAATCTGTGGATATTCAAGTTTGTGACTGTTGACTAACCTTGCGCTGCAAGCTGGATTGTCCTGAGATCTGAGTTTTCTGTCTCACAACACATCTAACTAGAACTCAGTTCTACACATATCAATCTGTCTACTGCCAGGTTAACTGTTGACAGAATGTCATAAGAAACAACCATCATTATTCAATTGGGGGCACCAAATACACAATATAGTGTTTAATAGCTAAAGCTCCAATGAGGTTTGTTTGTCAGATTAACAGCAATTTTTTTGAAAATAACAATATTTACACAGGGATCAAACATCCATCCATCCATCCATCCATCTTCTCATGCTTATTCCGCCAAGGTTGCGATGGGGCCGGTGCCTATCTCCGGTATTCTTTGGGCAACAGGCGAGGTGCACCTTGGACAGGTCCCTTGTCTGTTGCAGGAGGAATCAGACACACTTTTTATAAAGCTCAAATATGTTAAACTATATGTTAAACATGGGGCACTGACCGTGTTAAACATATATACAAAAATTTCCATTATTTTCCAGGTTTTTAGTATGACTAAAGATCACAGACCACCTCCACCTCCTGAGGAGCCTGAGGTCCTATGGAGTGAGCAGGCCCCTGCTTAAGACTCTGTGGTGGCATCAGCCGTCCTCTACGCTGTCGTCTGCTGGGCTCCTGGCAGCGCAGAGCGGCACAAAAAGAGACTGAACAAACTGGTGAGAAAGGCCACTTCTGTCCTGGGCGGCACTCTGGAGGAATTGGAGGAAGTGACTGAGAGGAGGGTGCTGTCCAAGTTTACATCAATCTTGGAGAACACCTTCCACCCTCTGCAAAAGACTGTAGTCTTCATTGAAAGACTTTTACACCCTGTTTGTAAAAAGGAGCGCTACCGCAGGTCATTCATCCCTGCTGCCACCAGACTTTACAATGCAAGACTACAATGGCAATAACTTGTGCAATATTCTCTGTGCAATAACCAGTTTCTCTATATTTGACACCCAGTGCATATATGTATATCCATCTCCATCTATATGAATACCCATGTAAACACCCTGTGCAATAATGTATAATAATCCTACTATTAAAAAAAAAGCTCTCATAGACACACTGCATATACTGCATATTCCCCATGCACCTTTTTCTTCCTTTGGCACCTTCTTGGTCTTCTTTGACTATTTGAGCGGATGTAACGAGTTAATTTCTCCACTGTGAGATCAATAAAGTTAATTTATCAGTCAATCAATCAAGACTGAAGGGAAAAAAGAAACAGGTTTAGGCAATAGTGAATGTTGCTCTGCCATCGATTCAATGTAGCTATTCTGAAAAAGCATGATTGTCAAGAAGTGTAAGTGTGAGATATGCTGCTGTAGAAGGAGATTAATTTATTTGAGAGCCTTTCTCATTGTAAGGGGGGCTAGGTGTTCTGTTAGATGAGCATCCCTTGTCAGACCAGTATACCAATAGTCAATATGCATGTGCAAGACGTCAAATTTGTGTTTATCCCATTAGTTTTGAACAAAACGTAGACTTTAAACTACTTCAATGGGTGTGTATCCCTTTAATCATGTACCAAAAAAAAAACACAATTTAAGGTGAGATCGCCATACGCTTCAAAAAACACCAAAAGGTAAGTAATTAAACAGTTTTTTTCTACATGACTAAAGGGATTACATGCCCGTTGAGGTAGTTTGAAGTTTATTGTTCGTACAAAACTAAAGGGGAAAAACTAAAGGCAGAAATGAGTATTGACTATGGGTATGTTGGTCTAACCAGGTATGCTCATCTGACAGACAGTGGCGCTACCAGGGGATGGCCATGGGTGGCCACAGCCACCCTGTAAAATGCCCTGGCCACCACACTCGCCAGTGTAAATTGTAGTAGCATCAGTTAGGCATTTCATCTCATTATGCACAGCCAGCGATGTAACATTAAAAATCACACAATAAACCAGGATATGAGTATTGAGGTGTTTACTTAAGTCTTTATGTTTTCTACAAACAGGTTTACCACAATAATAGATTCGAACCCTGAAATTATGGATTTTAGTTTCAGTGTGACATTCATGGGCAGCTCTAGACAGAGGTCAGTGGGGGCCAGTGCCCCTGAAGATCATGTTCTGGCCCCTGTTGTGGCTCCTGTACTGAAGAAATAATACTCAAAGAGGTTCTAATGATTATATGCGCTGGAACAGACATGGTTACTGATAGGTCCTTTACATCTATTTCATTTTTTTCTTTACAAATTCTGTTTTACTAATTATTTAAAAACAATAAGGTGATAGCTTCAGTAGTATTGAGATAGGTGGCGTTTTTCTTGAGTTTTAATTCACTTTTTTTTTTTTATGGTAATTTTGACTTACATCAAGTCAAAAATATGTAAAATTCCTACATTATGAATGCATATTGACCTAATAAGAAATAAGATTTTAATTAATCCTAATTGAAAAGAATTTTCACTTCATGCAGCAATTTGAATCCCTTGCTCTGTTTTTTATTTCACGCTTTTCTGTGCCCCCATGAAAACACTGGCCCCCTCCTGGCCCCCTGGTACATTTGGTCAAGAACCGCCACTGGCGGCTGGCCATTAGAGGGCGCTAGGACGCCGCCCCACCCGCCCAATGACCCTAATCATATATACAGTATATATACTGTATAAACGGCGCAAGAAACGTCCTTTTCCAGGACCTGGTTGAGCAGGAAGGCTTGGCTAACTGCATTTAGCAAGGCTTACACTCAATGGCGTAGCAAC
>NW_015150708.1:833627-843785 GCF_000732505.1 Cyprinodon variegatus
TCAAGTCCGATCTTCCTGCGTTCTCGCCAAGAACGGACTTGACGAGAACGCGAGTACGTACTCGCGTTCTCGTGAATTGAGAAACGCCCAATGTATGTAACGGTTATGGTTTTGATCTAGGCTCTAGAATACCCATAATTCCAAATTTTATTGTAAAAAATAAAATACTCAAATACTTTGTTCTTTTAAGATCTTTATTGCGGTTTGAAACATATATGAGTGTATTTTTTTTACCAACCGTCTAATGAACTATACACAGTTATTAACATAGTAATTAAAAGTACCACTGTCTGCTTTGCTACTGGTGTCGTGTTTAAACGGTTCACCATCATGTTGAAATCTGCCAGGTGTTGGGGTATAAATAAGGTCCTGTCAGTCAAGCTTGTATCATGTGGGTTTAAGAGGAATGTTTCGCACCACTACATCTGCAAAGAGACGTCCTAGTCCACAATAGCATGGGGGGCCACCCAGGTGCTAGTGACGGGGCCTCTAATAGGTTGGGGGCCCCTAAGCAACTGCAGTCTCTCCTTACCGTTAGTTATGCAATTGGTTGAATACTTTTGTCCCACTACAATGCATTTGATTGTTTTATCGCGTACCTCTATTTTCAATTTATAGCCCCCCCCGCGGCTACATCTGGCCACCCCTATGAAACATTTCTGGAGGCGCCACTGCTGACAGTCATACATGGGCAGTTCTAGAAAGGGCCCAACGGGGGCCAGTGGCCCTGTAAATCATGTCTTAGTCCCTGTTATGGCCCCTCTACTGAAGAAATAATACTTAAAAGAAATCCTAATGACGACATGCTGATAGGTCCTTTGGATCTATTTCATATTTTTTCTTTATAAATTATGTTTTGCTAATTATTTAAAAACAATAAGATGATAGCTTTAGAGGTATTGACAAAGGATCCAGGTTTTCATCTGCTAAATGCTTTATTTTTTTTTTTAAACAAATTAAAAAAACAAAAACTTTTACAGCTGAATTCAACAGTTTTTCTTGAGTTCTAATTCAGATTTTATGGAAAATTGTAATTTTAACTTAAATTAAGTGAAAAATATGTAACATTCCAACATTATGAATGTATATTGACCTCATAAGAAATAGAATTTTAATTAAACCTGATTGAATAGAAATTTCACTTCAAGCAGCTATCTTAACCTCTTAAAACCTACCGGGTCGTCAGTGAACAAATATAATACAAGCATACCTGCCTTTTCTCAAAAATGTCTTTATTACTGCTGTTCAAAAAAGACCCATCATTTCCGAGAATAAAAAAAAACAACAACTTTGAGTCATGTGTGAACTGATGCAGGTTGGTCTGTGTTCTAGTCACCCAATTTTAATGTATATATTAGGAAACTAGAGGGTGTTAACTTTCAATTAAATTTCAATTCAGTTTATTTATACAGCGCCAATTCACAACAGATGTCGTCTCAAGGCACTTTACAGTTCAACCAGATCATACAGTCAAATTGATTACAGTTCCTAAGTTATTTTTTTTTTCCATTTGGGTATGCAAAATAGGCGAGGATTACCCAAAATGAGGTGGATGTTAAGAGGTTAATATATTTGAATCCCTTGCCCTGTCTTTTATTTCATGCTATTCTGTGCCCCCATGAAAACATGCTGGCCCCCGGGTACATTTGGTCTGGAACCGCCACTGCAGTCATACCTGGCTACGCCGCAGAGCGTTCATATCAGATGAGGCTTTTGTATATGGGACAACACCGCTGGAAGGAGAGGCAGGGAGGAGCAGGAGGAGGTCTGCCCAAACTCCGCCTCCGGTCTCGGATCATCTCGCATTCCTTCTTCGCGGCCCCTCATGCCGTAGATTGATAGAGAGAAGGAAGCAGAAACACAGACAGGGCAGACGAAGAAGCAGAAGAAAGAAGAAGGGGCGCAGCGAAGCGACCATGGCAGTATCCACGACGCGCCAGCGCGAGACAGAGTCCGAGCAAAGCGCGCACCCTCCACCGCCCAGCAGAGCCCGGAGCATGCAGACGCACCACAGACAGCGTCTCGATGAATGAAAGCAGCCGTGTTACCTGGGCCGCGGACACAATGAGGGTCATCTTTACCCAAAACGCCGGTTTCGTCGCAGCTTTTTCGCCTTTCTTCTAATATTGGCAACGTTTAGGACGACAGATGACGTGAACAACGTAGAACTGACCGCAGTTAGATCGTGCCAATTTATTTATGTTTTTTTTTCTTCTTAAATAGATGAGGGGAGAAAAAAAAGCAGCATGCAAAAATAATACAGCCAGTATTTTAAAAACGAAAGCGTAATCAGATTGCGAAATCTGAAAACAGAATAGTCAATGTTTTATTAGCGACATTATTGGCATTTTAATATAATTTGTATGCATAATTATTATAGATCAGTGAGATATTTTAGTAATCGATCATCATAGCGCGATTAGAGCATAAATAGGTTAAATGTTTGTTCACTTTGATCAAAGCCAAATGATCAAACAAGACAATCAGTAAATGAATTATATATGTGATAACATCACTTTCTTTATTATTTGTAATTTATTTATTTATTATTACTATTATTAGGTCTATAAGTATTATCTTATCAATAGTTTTAGTTGGTAGTTTAGAAATATTTAGATTGTTTAAGACACCTCTCCAGAGAAATGGAGACCGCTTATTTATCCGCAAACCGAGAGGGCCCCCAGGGGCCCCAGAGAGGTCAAAGCTTAGCGGGTGTCCCCTCTCCTCCGGGCTCACCTGTCGGCGGATCACCGGAGGAGACCCTCTCTCCGGGTGATGGACGGCGGAGCTCGGGCGTGAAGAAGCACCACCACAAACACAACCTCAAACACCGCTATGAGCTCCTGGAGACGCTGGGAAGAGGCACCTACGGCAAAGTCAAGAAGGCTATTGAGCGGCAGACCGGCAGAGAGGTGAGCCCACTTCATAAGAGCCCCTCAGCAGCTGTAAATAAGCTGCCGGGGTGATTTAATGCTCCACAGAGGACCGTTTCTACATGCATGCTTGCAGCGCAAGGTTACATTTCCAGTCATTTGCAAAGAAATGCCACATAATATTTTCTTGCAGTATATTAAAGTAGCCTATGTGCAAATGATGATAGCCTTGCAGGAAGCGCAGTCTTTCATTAGAGGCGCGCGCTTGTCCTCCTGCCACCCCGCTGGGAATTTCCCCTACGCTCCAAAATGGGACCCATGGGGCCTGGGAGCTGCGCGGCACACGCCTTGTCCTGTTCATGGCCCCCCGACCGGATGTTAGGGTTCAGATCCGGCTACTGACAGACTGATGCGACTGCTGTAGAGTTACCCTCAAAATGACTCCTCAGAGGTCTGTTTCCTTTGTTTCAGTTTAGAGCAGGGGCGTTGCAACACATATAGGAGTACTGGGGCACAGGTTAAATATAAATTAAGTCCAGGCCATCACATACAATTTATATGCAAAAAATAAAGAAAGAAATACTTAAATAAAATAAAAAATATGGCAAATGATGATAAAATGAGTTCCAAACATTTTGTGTTGTTGTTGTTGTGGTTTTAGACATATTTGCATAAGTCAATGAATGTTTTCTTCAATTGTAGTCATGACAACTTTTGTCAAGAAATGTAATTGGGAAGTTTTACTAGGGACACAGAAGCTACATTCTGAACCATCAGAATTGACATTGAAAAAAATTAAGTTTTACTTCAGTTTATCAAATAGTAGTATAACAGGACTTGGACTTTGTCAGGACAACAAAATTGTTACATGGTGCTGTGTCATTAGTTAAAAGGGTGACCTCAAAACATTAATTCAATGCCTCAAAATGAACATTTTCAGACTTTTAAGGTATGAGAATATAGAGAAAGTTCCCCTAAAGTTGGAAGCCGTGTTGGGAAAGGGAAGCTTTGCCACCAACCATCACACCAATATCCAAAATGGCTGCCTATTATTTCATATTTAATAACTAACTAAGTTTATTTGGAATTTTGAAAATCTATCCTGTAAATCTGTCATTTTTAGCCCATGTTTGGGGTACTGAGACACCCCTAAAATAAGTTGTTTTTTATACAGTGTGCACTTTAAAAACCAAACAAATAAAACCAAAATAAATGATAAAAGTGTAAATACTATATAGTACTTGAACTTAATATTTGCAGAACTATGTGCTACCTACCTGCGATACTGGTGTGAGTGTCTGGTTTTAACTGCAATATTTTTGCAAAATGCTTAATTTATACTTAATACCAAAACACATTATCATTATTACTTTTTACTTCCCCGGCCAGGATTGTGTGTGTCTGTGTGTGTGCGTGTTCACATTTAGGTCAGTTTTCCACTTTCTCTTTCTTTTTTAACCTGATTAGCTGTTTGCATCATAGCAAACCCAACCATTGCTCATGTATCCTTACAGGCTTGAACATCATGGCAAAATATGACCCCTATGCTCACTCTGGCAAGGCACGTGGAACTTTCCATGAAGATCTGTATACAGGTCATATCCGACACCCCACCTCTCTCCCACTGGTTTCACAGCTCCTGATTATCAAAAATCATCTGATTATCTTTTGACTTTGTCGACTATTTAACTGTGAAAAAACTTTGGCTCATATGGTTGGCTTTGAATTTTTCATCACAAATCAGTAAAGAAATTCTGCAGTTTCATATTTCTTCACTTTTTTATGGTATGCATGGCATAGTATACATTTATGATATGATAACCTTGAAGAACAATGCCATAGTTGCATTAGATGTTATAAAGCTAATATAAGAACATGATTCAACTGCTTTTATTTAGCTCATGTACTTATTCTCACCATATTACCTATTACCAATGTAAACTCTACCTTTCACTTTCATCACTGCAGAATATTATACCATTTGGATGTTTTACTATTTATAGAATATTGCAAAAACAACAGCCTGGTTAAAGTGTAGCTTGCCAACAGTAGATTTATGTGTCAAATGATGGGTTGGGCTTTATTTGTTTCCACCATGTCACTGTCCATGTTTTACACCACCAGAAATTCAGGCTAAAAGACACAGATAGTGTCTAATTGCAGTAAAGATTATGAAAACTGCAATGTCCCCATGCATGATGATTTAGCCTAATTTTCCTGGCATATTTCCTTCTTTCAACATTTTTATCCGCCGCACTCATGCAGCACTAACAGAGCCTGACTTCCTCATAAGCCACGTGCGTCTGATGTTACGCTGTAGTGTTTACTCGACCTTTAACCCCAAGAGGAAGTCCCTCGTGTCCTTCTGGGAGATACAAGAGTCGTTTTCAGACCACTCACTCGTCAAATTCAATCACGGGAAGAGACGGACAAGATAAATGGAGGAAGCTGTGCTTCTGTGTGCGTCTGTCTGTGATGGAATTAACCGAATGCTCTGGATGAAGACTGATTAGATGTGGCTCCATCAGCGTATCAGTAAATGTAGCACAGAGTGTCTGCTTTAATCTGGAAAGCCATATGTTGCATTGCTGGGTAAAAGAGTTGGAATCCAACAAGTATATGAAGTTGATCGCTTTGATCGTGTGCAAATGTGACAAGCTTGTTTGATTTAGCATGCCTGCAGAAGATTTGCTGCTTGCCATTATATTCTGAAACACAGTGTGTTAGCCCCTATGTATTTAATGACATCTGTAGTAAAAAAAGACATGGTGACAGGCAGACCCTGAGTGAATACTGACACATGAAAGGGCATCCACAGCAGGAAATGAGATGGGAGGGAAGGTTAATATCCTGTATAGAGGAATCATCAGAGACAGGAGGAGGTGAGCTGTTAGCACAAGGGATAAAGAGAACCCCAGCACAATAACAGACAGGCTGCCTGGGTTGAAGGGAATAGAGTCACATAAATGTGATCTTAAAGCACCAGATTACATCATTCTCCAATAATGGCTTCAATGGGGAGGTGCACAGAAGGGGAAAAGAATCTAACATTCCTCTGCTGTATGCGGAGCTGCTGATGAGGTATTATGATTCCTGGCTGTGTTTGAGGATAAAGTTCTCTGGAAAAGTGACGAGCCTCTTCCTCCCTGTCCTGCTCTCTCTTCAATTGTCCCATTTATGACTCAGACACACAGTCAACACAACAGATGCTCTAACCTTAAGGCAACACAAAGATGGGTCAGTGTGTGATGAATACTTTTATGTGTTTTAATGGCCTGAGAAAGCACTGGAAGATGTCAGGCTCTACTGAACCGAGGCAAGAACTTTCACTTCAAACATGCTCCTTTCAGAGAGTGGTTTGGGGATTGTGGGTGAGGGGGTGGTTAGTAAGGGGGTGTGGGTTATGTTTCCCCAAACCTGGCATGGGGCAGCATGGGCAGCAGTACGGCGACTGTTTACTGTGACTGATGGTAATAAGGGATCCACTTAAGAACAAGCGGAGCTGTGTCAACTGACCCGACAAGGAGTTGATCCACAATCCTGTTAAATGTTCCATGTAGAGTTCTGGGCATGGGAATATGAGGAGCTTCATGATGGTAATACCTGGCTTATTTCAAGCCCAGTAAGGATGAGGTGGGTCAATAAGTTAGAGTAAAACTGCTTTGATTACTGATTGATTAATGCTATTCTGAGGGAAGGTTGTACTGCTGTAGAAAACATTTTGTCCCCCCTTACAGACTTCTTTTATTTTGCCCTTTTTGTCTCAATTACATAGATCATATAACCTGACTCCGTCAGATGGATTTGCTCCGTATATCCATCTGGAAACCTTCCGTTGAAGTAATTTTGTGAAGGGGCGAAAATACTGGTTAGCTGATTGGCCTATGTTGGTGATAGACGGGCCAAATAAACCAATCAGATCAACGAAGCATATGACGTACTAACAGAGCGACGACGAAAACACAACCACAAGCCAGGCTACTCTTGCGGAAGAGCAAAAACGTCTTTTCCTCTGAGAAAAGCCTCCAGAGCAGTGTTTTGCTCTTCTTTCAGTGAAGAAATACTCTGTAATTCCGATAAAAGTTGCTCGATAGCCACGCTAACGCTAGTTTCATCAGCTAAAGCCGCCATGTTCTTTAGACTGAACTGTCGCGCTTCTCGTTGCGTCACACCTCAACCCGCATCAAAGCCAACGCTGATTGGACGGTCGTTTGGTGAACGGCTCCACATTTTATTTAACGGAGAGTCTCCAGACTGATCTGCAAGTGAAACCTTGAAAGCTCGCGAGATCAGGATGGTCTCACGAGGCTATTTCATTTTCATTTATTTAATTTATTGTTTATTTGAAAGGGGACAATGTACATTAATCAACATTAAAACAATGTAAATATACCCGAGTTAGCTAAGGAGTGCTAATTTTCATCGGCAGTCCCCCAGCCAGATATTAAAAAGGCAACCTTAAAAATAAACACAAGTATAAAATCACAAGATTAAATTACAATACCAATTACATAAAAAACATAGATAGATCATATACTTTACAAGCGAATGTCAAACAAGATTACATGAGCAAATAAAACATTGAGTTTGAATAATTGTATATTTATTAGATGAAAAAAAATATATTTTCAAGCCAGCCCTATGTACATACATAAACACCCCCAAATAATAATAAAAAAAATTATTTATGACATATGTAGATCTAGCTTCTTTTATGAACCTCCTGGATAAGCCACTCACGTGCCATTAATAAATATTCAGCTGTTAGACTATAACTGATACTTGAGGTAATGGTTTCGATTACTGTTAATCATTACTTTTTGACTTTGTCCCCACAACTCTCCAAGAGCTTTAGCATCTCAGCTGTTATAGAAAAAAATCTTTGTTGGGAAATTTAGGGAAGTTATACTTCATTCCTTTTCAATGTAGACATTGCACACACTGATATTGCATTGGAGATTTGGAGGTTTGATATATTGTGCAGTTCTGCAGCCAGGAAGGAAGACAACTATCCTTAGATCAGGGTACGATGTGTGCTTATTTTGAACTGTTGCTTACTTCCTGTGGTCAGACAGTTATGTTAAAGTGATTTTGATATTCTACTCATCTGGTTGTAATTAAGCCTAGTTGTGGCTAAAGGTGACGCAAAATAAATGTAGTTATTTATCTTTAAGTCTTGATGAAAATGGTAAAATCATAGATAAAAAAGTTTATTGTTAGGGTACAGAAACTTCACAGCTCTGTATGCATAACTATTTATGATATTATATGAAAGGGGCAAGAAATTCTTACATCTACTATACAAAATGTTATTTATATGTAAAAAAAAAAAAAAGAAAAAGAAAAAAAAAAAGAGCAGTATATAAGGTATAAAACATTCTTAATTTAACAACAACAACAACTCAAACCAACAAATTAGAAACACAGGATGCAAATCAGCTTCTACGTTTGGTTATAGTTTAACGTCTTTAAATTCTGTGTAATCAAGGCATGGTCTGGACTGGAGTTATTCTGGATTGGGGTTATTTTTATTGATGTACATGGTAATTAGCTTGGCACTCGCTACCGCTTGTGGTTTTCCCGGCATGGGTTCCTTTGAAGGAGGCAGCCTTGCAAGAAGCGGACAAAAGTTTAAACTAACAGCATTTAGAGTGAACAGACGCTAACCAGGCACAATCAAAGAAGACCTACGACTCTATCCAGGATCTATATGCTGAAATTAGCATGATGTGCAAGCCTATGCACTCTCAATTGGTTTATTTAAAGAAGGCCGCTAAATTGTCACTTATGGAAAGCCTAGGCTGGCTGTTCTGATGCTTACAGTTGCGGCTGTTGGCAGCCTGATGGCATTGAAGAATCATCAAATCAAGTGTTGTTTGTAGCAGCTGGATTTCCGATTTCAGGCCCATTTAGCAGGCCAAGTGAAATTAATCACTCTCTCAACCTTTGCTCATTATCCTGATTCCTGTTTAAAACTCTCAGCAGGACCGTTTTACTGGCTGTTTGAAGTGAGGCCATTAGCTGTTCTTTATTAGAATGACTTAAAGTGGGTTACAGAGCTGTGATTACTGACCTCTCAAGGACTTTTTGACAGGTGGGGAAGCATGCTGTTATTAGCAACACTTTGTCTTTTGTTGGAGTCCCCTTACTTTTAGCACATTGACTGGTCGGCTTCTCCTTCTTTTATGACTTCACTTGATTCCAGCCTTCCATCAGGGTTTAGTTCCTCCAACCACATGCAAACCTGCTGAGGCTTTGCATATGGGTGCTGAACATTATCTTATCATAGCAGTGATGCTTCAATAGGTGTTTTGTCGCTTATCTCTGATGCTTGTTTGTGAACTGCTGACTTGCCACTATCAATTTTAAGCTGATTCAAATAATATATATGTATATATATATATATATATATATATAGCAGACCAGTAGTGGCTTCTGCTCTCTGAAACGGCAGCCTCTATAGTGTTAATTAAATCTAAGCATCACGTATTACATTAACAAATGTTGAAACACATAAAACACATTATTACAGTGGGGGAAAATAGCTGTTGTGAAACACTCTGAAATAATAAACTCCAGAAACCACGGCAAGAGTTCAGCCCAAGATGATCTGACTGAATGATCCCTTTTCTCTCTCAACTCATGAGGAAAACCTTCTCACTGTCTGTCTACTGTCAGTCAAAATATGCCTATTAACATTGATCAGCCAGCTTCACGACACGCCCCTGCGCCATAGACACCCTTAGAGGTTTAACCTCACTAGAACTGATGATTTTGCCGTATTATCCAATCGGGGCTCTACTTTATCCCTGGCAGCGTCGTTCTGCTCCTGAGTGAGGGGAGATAACATCCATGAGCGGGCTCAACAGCTTGATACAGATTAATGCACAGCATACTCATGAAATCAGGCACATTTTAGCTCATATTTAATGCAGTTTAATGCATATTTCACCAATAATTTAAAGAAATTTAAAGAGGAGATTTAGTCTCCCTATTATTCGTTGAGAAATAGGCAGTTTTTAAATTAACTACCTAAACATTTTGTGCTTCCTCTGATTATGTTTTAAAGCGCCTTACTGATACTGAAAAAAAGTGTAATTTATGCTGCATCTAGGGCTGTCCATGCTAGGGATGCACGATATTGGGATTTTGGCCGATATCCGATATGCCGATATTTTAAAACTCATGTAGCCGATAACCGATACCGATGTTAAAGCTGGACAAAAATAAAAAAAAATTGAAAATAGCAGTTTTGTTATCCATTTCTGACACTTTGAAAAATAAT
>NW_015150708.1:844209-846730 GCF_000732505.1 Cyprinodon variegatus
CCTCATCTTTAGAAGTTTTTAAGTCTGTAAAAAAGAAGTTGAGGAAGAAGAAGAAGTAGCATTTTATTTTTTTTAGACTTTAGAAACTCAGAAGCTGATCAAATATCGGGTTAAATATCCGATATCCGATATTCAGTTTTAAGGCCGATACCGATAGGGGGCCGATTATATCGTGCATCCCTAGTCCATGCTTTGGTATGGTTCATTCACTGCTCAGAATCAATGATGGATTTGTGAGTTGTTGTCAAGCTAATTGCCATCCCATCAAGTTACAAATCATCTGTCTCTAAACACCAACTCATTTCTTTGTGCATCTTGATTTCCTTGGTATTCACTTGCTGTTAAAGAAGCCATACTTACTTTACTTCCAGAGTGTTTAAAAAATATATATTTTAACTAGCTGTTGCAGTATTTAAATATCCAAACTTATTATCATCTTGAAGAATGATGATCTGCTGACATTAAATTCCAGGAGGAAACTGCAATTATGATTATAAATTGATGTTTCCACTTAGTACCAAGCATTACTCTGTGCCAGGTTGGCTGTAAAACTGCATCAGAAATCAATCAGTAGTGCTATGAGTGAACTTTCAGTGTTTATTGATATAAATGGAGCAGTAGATAAGTGAAGCAAGTGGTTTTTCATACAGCTTAGTACCCAAGACTCCCATTTAGATTAGTGATAAAGAATCCGAAAGTGTTTTGCTTCTAAATGAGCTCCCTAATGTTATTGTTAGAGACGGATTGAGGTATTTATCATAGCCTCATTTGTAATGCTGATTGATATATCTTTAAATATATAAGACAAGGTTCAGTTACATATATATGGGCCTACATGATCTATGTCTTTTTGGGGCTCACATACTTAGACTAAGACTAATTGACTTTACATAGCATGAAGCATGTGCTGTAAAATAGCCGTGTAAAAGTTAAAGGTCACTGATAAGATAATGCATGGGACTCTAATTTGCACTTATTTAACAATTTCCTTATGAAATTAAGCCTATTTACTGTTTATTAGGAACACAGGACATCTGTGTCTAATTGTTAGTAATACTGGAGCCTGCAGAAATGTCCATCATAGGCTGCTTTAAGTTATCTAATTAAAGGGTGATTGTTTCTGTCTCTTTCCAGGTAGCAATCAAATCGATCCGGAAGGAGAAGATAAAGGATGAGCAGGACATGGTGCACATCCGCAGAGAGATTGAAATCATGTCATCCCTCCGCCACCCACACATCATCTCTATATATGAAGGTGAGAGTCTGGAGAATGTCTGGAAAATATAAAAGGCTCTGTAAAAAATAATGTAAGACAGTTGTACATCCTGAATGCACATAGAAATCTAAAATGCATCCTTCCTCTAACACATGTAGCACTTGTGGCCAAGCTGCAGGACTGTCATTATTTTGACATGCATATGTCATAATAAGTCCCAGGCTACGGCTCTGGGATGTTATTCATCTCCTCTGTCTGGCTGCCTGGACCAGTAAAAGTCGGGAAGGTTTTTGGCAGTGTGTGTCTGGATGTCTTTTAACGGGTGTGTGTGTTGTGTGTGTGGGGGGGTGATATTCTAAGGGATCTCCTTTCCCACATCCAAGCAGTCTCATCCCTTGTCTTCTCTGGTCTTGATCTCAGAGCCAGACATCTGCTGATACTTAGAGACAACTGCAGCTGGAAGCCAGACTGTACTGTGTGTTTAGACATATGTGTGTCCCAATGTGATTGTGTCAATGCAAAAGGCTCTTTGATAACAGTGTGTGTGTGTGTATATAAATTCAGAATCACTAGATTGACCTCTGTGACCTAGCCCTGCTCCCTCTTTGACTCTAGTCCAGCTCAATGCAGTGGGAGGAAAATCCTTAAGTCTTCCCTGGAGCAACGGCAACCATAAGTCTACTTCAGGACGAAACTCTGTTAAATATCAAAGCCTTCACATCAGGCCTAGACAGCATGGATATTTATTTTTCTGAACTTCTGTTTTTGAGATGAGCCATTTTAAATTACCTTAACCCCAAAGAAGGAAAACAGAGATTAGAATGAAGGGTGACTGCACTGAACAAGTTAGTCTTTGTTTCTTAGATGATATGGCCCATATGTAGGTAGTTAAGGTTGCATGCTCAACATTTCCTGACATATGCCAGCGTATGCCATACGTGGGCCATAAATTACAGGTAAGTTATTTGATCATCGACATACGTTGAGTGCAAGCTGCTCATAAGTCATGGTGTCTAGCTTATCCAAAGCCTATGTAGCTTTTGCATAACTTATCATATGCTTAACTTATCAAGAACTTATCTCCAACGAATATCAACCTATTTGACGTGCTTCAGACGACTGCTGAACTCGTTTCTAACTTACAGCTGCTGTATAATACCGTATTGACAGCGTTTTGTTACAAAAGGGGCGTCACAGGAGGAAACCGTCTATTCTCCTACAAGGCAAGGCAAGGCAAGGCAAATTTATTTGTATAGCACAATTCAGTACAAAGACAATGCAAAGTGCTTTACATGATTAAATACA
>NW_015150708.1:847038-873053 GCF_000732505.1 Cyprinodon variegatus
CAGCAGCGTTCTGGATCAGCTGCTGCTTTCTGATCCACTTTTTAGGCAGACCTGTGAAAACACCGTTGCAGTAATCAATTCGATTAAAAATAAACGCATGGATTAGTTTTTCCAGATCATGCTGAGACATTAGTCCTTTAATCCTGGAAATGTTCTTCAGGTGATAGAAAGCCGACCTTGACCTACAGACTGCATCCCCATCATATGGAGAAGATGAGTGTGTGGGATCCTCCTTGCGTTCACGCCCACGCCCAACAAACTTCCTAGCAGACATGATGGTGAATCTGCTGTGACTGCAAACCTTCTTTCTTTTTCTTTTTTCTATTTATTCATTCTTTTTTATTGGGCGGGCGGTAAACAGCAGTCAAGTTAATACCGCAATCAAAGGAATATTTTTATGTAGACTGGGCTCCTCCGGTCGCAGCGATGCTCCCTTCAGCAACAATGTGCCTGAGAAGAGCAGCTTTAACTGATGCTTTAACTGATCATTTCATGTGCATTAGGCTGCCGTGTTATGCATAGGTTAGGCCAGGCATCCCCAAACTCGGTCCTCAAGGCCCCCTGTCCTGCAGGGTTTAGAGGTTTCCTTGCTCCAGCACAGCTGATTTTAATTGAAAGCTGATTAACAGGCTTTTGGTCTACTGCAATCATTATAACCAGCTGTGCTGAAGCAGAGAAACCTCTAAAATCTGCAGGACAGGGGGCCTTGAGGACGGAGTTTGGGGATGCCTGGGTTAGGCTGTCGTTGAACATAAGTTCTGGAATAGTTATGAATACAGTATGCATATACCGTACCCAATATTGAAAAAAAAATACATAGAATGTTAAGCGTATGCCAGCGTTTTAGAAGATACTGGGATGCTGGGCATACGCCGGCTAATTTGGCAAGGCGTGACACGGCCCTAACATTTTCTCTGCCGATTCTGAGAAAATAGCCACATCACCAGAAGCAAAGGTTAGTTGTTATTGCCCAGTCAGACTTATCCACTGTCCTTCGTTCAAGTACAAAGTTCCTGGATCATTATCACTAATGCGTGTGTAAACAAACACAATTTGTAATGGAAACGTGCCAGTAAGCCATTAATGGCAGCTGGGTTTTATGCATCTTTTGGGAGAATGTTTAAAAGTAAAGGAGGCCTTTAAACCCTGAGGAGGTCCTACAAGGCTTTTTGTTAGTATTATCCTCATCATAAGCAACCATCTCTACTAGCAGTCTTGACCAGACGCTGGTGTTTCTCCTCAAAGTCAGCTTATAATGTTGTGGCCTGGCAACCAACCAGGATATGCTTGCTTGCTACAGATGTCTAGGAGGCCCATAGATTTGTGTACCCGGCAACACCCTCTTACAACAGCCCCTGCTAACTGCCTTGTGTGAAGCAAAGCTGAACCAGATGTGTGCGTGAAGATGGATTTTTACCACTCCCTTATATTTTGCATTCGTCAGCATGCTGAATAGGGCGCTTAGGAGCAAGCGTTACAACTTTGCATTTAAAAAAAGTGAGATTGGTGTTAGAAATATATGTCCTAACATAGAGATTGAGATATTCCGTTTATCTTTACAACAGATGATGTTCTCTATGTGCATATTTTCTACACTTCTCAACAATAATGGGCATTTAAGAATAATCTTAAAGGCTCTTGCACAAGTAAAAACTAAATTTTGTAATGCTGACATGGCTTATTGTTTTGCAATAATTACACCGATGTAAGGATTACAATATCGGGGTGACACAGCAGTAGAATTTTATGTTTTAACAGTGAGTGTTTTCTGACTCATTTTTCTTTTTTCGTTGTTTTTACTGGCCAAGACCAGTTTTAGCCATTTTTATAAGAACAATGATTAGGGAATTTGTGCGTGAGAGCAGTTGCTGTGTGAATGGGAATATTTATACAGTGTTAAGTAATACAGTGCAGTAAATATAAGCTAAAGTATTTTAAGAATCTAAAACTGATTTTTTTTTTCTTTATTGAAAGTATTACAGTACTTCCTATGTTATGGCCAAAGTTTGCAGAGAAATTATGTCACTGTGAACAAAGTGGACATGAAAAAAGATGCTTTAAAGACATTTAAATTTAAATCAGATTTTATTTTTTATTTTGTTTTTACATGCGTGTCTGAGAAACCCTTCATCTAGCCTATAGGTTCCATTGATTGTTTGTTTATCTCCATGACATTTTATCTGGGCACATTTATCTATTTGAACATTTTCAAGAAAAGTCTTTCAGCTCCTCATTCAAATACCACAAAACTGAGACTGCGCCTTTTAGTACGGTGCGCCTTATGGTCGTGAAAATACGGTAGATAACAGGTGCGAATTAATCAGATTTAAGGGTCTGACATATGAACAAAGCACAGTAATTGACCAAGAACCTGTAATGATGGCTGGCATTTCCAGCAGACCCTAACAAACCTGACTTAAGTAAGCCAGGTAATTACTTCACCACCAGGGGTTAAAGGTAAATGGGAGTGCAAGCTGAGAATTGGCTCAGCCAAACATAAGCCCATCAAGGGTCAGTGGGAATGTCACCCCAGGTCCCCACTCTGTCCACCAAAGAGAAAGCTGGACCGTCTTTGCCCTCCAGAATGGTATGGCTTAGCTGTCTGCTATTTCCCAAGCAGCCAGACATTTACAATCAGGGAGCATTAACATCACTCAGCAACTGTGTGTTTTTGTAGAGGATTATATCTTTAAAAGGACCCTGGGAGGGAAAAAAGAGGGGGACAGCCCATGAAGGTGCTCACTCAAGGGTGTAGAAAGTAGAGGCCTTCACCCTTGGTGACCCTGCTGTGTGGGAAAATCAACAAGCACAATACACGGCAACATGACTTACTGTGCTGCTGTCACGTCCTCCTTGTTTTTCTGCTCTTATCCTTACCTAACCACTGTCATGTTTTTTCACACAAATTACGTTTCCAAGATGGGATCTTACACTGATAAACCAAAGTAGGACATGCAATTAGGTTTAATGATATACAATTGTTGGAACAGGCTGCACCTACAAAAATTCTCAATAAGTGCTTTTTGCTTTTTATTAAAAATTTTAGTTTAGGCCACATTGACCCTATTTTTTTTTTCTTTTCTTTTCTTTTTCCAGCTTTTTATTGTCATTACATTAAGTGTCTTTGCTCAGGGACCCAGAGTGGCAATCTGTGGGAATGGGGCTTGAATTCAGAACATCATGGTTCCAAGCTCTATGCCCTAACCACTAGGCCGCAACTTAATTAGGCTGTAATAGAGCTAGACTAGCTTTAAGGATGTAAAATTATCCCTTGTGATTTCATGCAGGAATATTGCGACATTGAAAATGTAATGATTTTACCATATAAGCTTGTGAATTTGTTTATTATGACAGGGATGTTCCAATGCAACCTTTTCGTCTCTGCTATGATACCTATAATGAAGCTTTGACAATTGACTGATATCCATATTTATCAGCTCAAATCATACATACTTATATTGTGCCCTAAAATTTTTAAATGGCCTGATAAAATAATATTACCTACAGGGAGAACAGATAATGGTTTAAAAACCTCTGACCAATTTATTATTATAAAAACTCTTCAAACTGTTTGTATCTTGTATGTCACATGTGAAGGCTTCCTTCCATGATTAAATCGCAGAGATGATTTGCTGGGGCCTATTTTCATTGTCTGTTTCTTTAAATTCCAAGTTTTATCACAGCTTAACTTAATGGTATATTTTTACACTGTTATTTGCTCTCTGTTTTGCATTAGGACAATTTTTAGATTATATAAGCATAAATGTCACAGCATGTGTAGAAGTTAAACTGATTGGATTGCACAACACTGGAAAAGTACTCTTCAGTTTTCCCAAAAAGGTTTTTTTATTGAATAAAGAAGGAATAGAAAGGAGAAAAAAGAAGTCTTTGCATACCATTATTATAATTTATGGAGCAGGAAATGCCTGTTAGAATATTGGAGTGTGTTTTGGAAAAATGGCAGCAATCCAGGTATTATTTAATTAATAGCAGCCAGATTTTAACTTCAAATGTTCAAAAGTGTCATGCTAGGTTCAATTGTCCATTTTGTGTGGTTGTTTTCTACTTTTTCTCTTCCATAAATATCAAGCCTTTTTAATTAACAGCCTCCTCCTGCAGTTTTGCAAGAAGCCAGGCACGTGAGGTGGGGTTCAGATGATGTAACCTCTGGAATGTTGTCAAGATGTTATGTGCAGCTCTGTAATTTAAAATCCTGCTCCAAAAGTAAAATGGGGCTAACATGATGGTTCACTTTACTGTTCTAACTCCCAAATCCCTTTTTGTGTGTATGTTTTCAGCTTGATTATTTCAACCTGTTTGAACCCTAAAGGTTTGCGCCTGCCTTATTTATCTTTCAGTGTTTGAGAACAAGGACAAGATTGTGATTGTGATGGAGTATGCAAGTAAAGGGGAGCTGTATGACTACATCAGCGAGCGTCGGCGCCTGAGTGAGCGGGAGACACGACACTTCTTCAGACAAATCGTCTCTGCTGTGCATCACTGCCATAAGGTGAGAGAAGTACACCGGCTAAACCAGAACAATGCACAACTCTTCATATACCATACAGACTCTGCTTTCCAGCCATGTAGTCAGATAATCTGTAGCTTCATTTCCTTGGTGCATTGGTTTTTAAGAATCATCTGTTATAGTTAAGTAAAAAAAAAAAATGGGCTGCTTAATTCAGAGTTACTCTACTTTTATGAGCCAAACATTCATTCTGAGCTCACACTCTGATGGATGTCCCAGGATATCCCCGGAGTCTTTCTCCAGGAGATTTAACACCAGGCACGCCCATTTTAGCCCATGCTTCACACATCAACAACAGCAGTGAAAACCCCCTTAGGTCACAGGGCTTGTTTGAATCCCCCCCCCCCCGCCAACCAAGGGCTGTCATGCTCATCCCAGCTGCAGATAGGGGCTGACGTCATTGTACTCAGATAGAAGAGTCCCAGACAGCCATCAATGATGAATCATCACCAGCGACTGCAGCCTCCTGCCGGGTGGGATGGTGTGAGTCACTGTCATGACAAGCAAGCAATCATTTCTCCCCCATATCAACCAATCAGAGCCATGTGAACACAAACGACATGCCAAACAACAACCAATGAGAGATGCCGGCGCGGGCTGGCGGGGGGCGGTTGACGGATGAAGTCATCCCTCCACATCTGAGCTGTTCTCTGGGTACCACATGTTAATTCTGAGATGTTTTCCTAAACCAAGCCATTATCAAGGCTGTTATTTTAATACCAGGTTCTCTAAGTGCTGTGAGAACATCATTTGCACAGGGCCCATAATTACAGGCTTATATTTATGTGACACATGTGAATTGATTTAAAACGGAAATCACAGCAGATGTCAACAGAAGGACCCCAGAGAAAACAGGAGCAATTAAAATTGGACTAGACCAACAGGCTGACTTGATTTCCTCAGAGAGTCACAAGCTGTGTTATGAAGAGTAAATCATTCTGCAACACAATGGGCTGTTTATGAATAATACATTTGCTGATGCATCACTCAGTTTGATGCTGTCTTTGAATTTTAGAATGGAGTGGTGCACAGAGATCTGAAACTGGAAAATGTGCTACTGGATGAAAACTGTAATATTAAGGTGAGTCGCTCCCTAGTGTATACATCAAAGACATCAAAAAGGGTTTATCCATCACATAAGGACCATTTAAATCCTAAATCTATGTGTCCACAGATTGCTGATTTTGGGTTATCCAACCTCTACCATAAGGACAAGCTGCTGCAAACTTTCTGTGGAAGCCCCCTTTATGCTTCACCGGAGATTGTGAATGGAAGACCGTACCGTGGCCCGGAGGTGAGGCTCAGTGGTTACGATACATGATCAATCAGAAATAGTCACACACTTTTGGAGCTAAAGATTTTGGAGCTAAGCTGTTACATACAATTTTCTAAAGAACAAGTCATGGGAGGTGTGCTTCAGTGGTGCAGTGATTAGCGCACACGACTCATCTATGGAGGCCTTAGTCCTCAACATGGCCAACCTGGGTTCGAATCCAACCCTTGGTCCTTGAGACTTAGACTTCTTAGACTTCCTCTATTGTCATTACACAAAAAACACAAGGTGAATCTTGACAACGAAATGTCGATGACTTTGCTACCAGTGTAACAGAGCTTATTCCTGCACAATAAATATTTTTCTATAACTAAGAGCTAGCTATATACAGGGTAAAGAAGTATATATGTATTGATATATATATATATATATACATATATACATATATATGGCACTGAGTTGCATGAGTAACATCAATAGTTATTGTTAAAGGAAACATTAAATTGAAGACAAAACTAAACTAAGGTGCGTGTATTGTCCATGTCCATGGGGGGTGGTTTTGCCGCTGGTCTCTCAACCTCTCCTTTCCTGTCAGCCTACTGTCTAAAAAAAAACGGGTCACTAGTGCCAAAAAGAAGTAGTCATACTCATTATATCTGTAAAAATTTTGCCTTATTACAGTCAAAATATCAAACATGATGAAATAAGGTTTTATGTTACAGACCGACATATTAAGTATAAAACAAATTGAGTCAATGACTTGTGGAACCATCCTTTAGATTCACCAATTACTGCTTAAAGCTGCAAGTTTTTTGGTACGTCTGCATCAGCTTTCCATATTTACAGATATAAATATTTGCCCATAATATCAGCCCAAACTGAATGTTCGGGGTGTTTGTTCTCTTCGCTCAAGTTTTAAAGGTTACAACCAAATTTTTACACAATACCTTAAAAGGTCAGGCCAAATACTTTTTCATAAAAAAGCTTCAAAACATGCTTCTTAGGTGAGTAATCTGTTAAAAGAAATCATGGTTTACTCAGGCATGTGAAAGTCCATCCACTGTCAAAATGACAAAGTTTGGGCAAGGCTGCAAATTGCAGCAAGCAAGGACGTCAAAAATAGAACAAAACAAAAGTACCCGGTCTCGCCCTCAGCATTTGACCAATGGCAACCGAAGAGGGAAGCATTCTTGAAGCAGGTCCAGAACCTAACAGGAAGTACACCAGCTCTTTTACTGGTCTTATCTGATTTCCTCTTCCTCGCCTGTGTCTCAAAGATTCAAAGATACTCCCAGTAAAAGCATATAAATGTGTGTTACCTGCAATCCAAAATCAAAGCTCTGATTCGATCAAATTTTTTTGACAGTTAAATGAATGAGACATGAACTTTTCCTCAGTTAATCCTCAGAGCAACACATATACCTCCTCTCTTTTATTCTTTTGCTCCCAGCACTTTGCTCTCTGGCCCTGTCCCTCTTAACAACACAAAACATACACTCTTATGTAATGTCTTAAGATGTCACATTGCATTAGGTTGGCGCTCTAAAAAGTTTTGCTCTGGACTGACAGAGCTGGAGAGAGAGGGGCCAACTAATCTGTGAGGAAACAATAATTTTCCCACCGCATTACTGTCATCATTTAATCTAAAAAAGAAATGTGTCAAAAGCTTTTAAGCAGTGATGTTATTGTAGGACAGTGTAAAAGAAAATGAATTGAGTGTTTATCAAGCTCATTGTAAACATCTCAAGCTCCAACCTGATGTTGGGCAGAGCTGAGCTATTATTATTATTATTCTGCGTTTTAATGTCATGAATCACTTATCAAAACAAGGCTTTGAAGACTGCATTTAGCTTGCATAATACACCTAAACCTCTGTATGCTTTTTTTGCCCTGATCCAACATCTATACAGCACGAGGGATTGTCGCTGACTAAATGGACAAGTTTGTGACCAGGTGTTTCTCTTCACCAGGTGGACAGCTGGGCTCTTGGAGTGCTGCTTTATACCCTGGTCTATGGAACCATGCCTTTTGATGGGGGAGACCACAAGAAGCTCATTCGCCAGATTAGCAATGGTGAATACAAAGAGCCCACTCAGTCTTCAGGTATTGTATAAACCATAGGATCATACATTTAGTTGAACCAACACCAAATTTTGGATCACAAATTTAGGAAAAAAGGCCAACACTGCCAAATATAACATGTTGAATGACAGAGGTTAAAAGGTTTCTGCCTTCCTGCTGTGTCCTTTAAAGGTGTAGTAGAGGATTTTCTTTTTCGGGGTAGATAACCGAAATAAATGTTCCTCCTAATTGTCAATCATTCTGGTGATATGTTTATGTAAGGCCGTCCTATGTGCTATCTATCTTTTTCTGTGCATGCCGGCTTTCAGGCGTAGATCTGTGGTGAGCTACGGTTTCAGTCATTGAAGTTCACCTTTCTCCCCACGGTTCTTTGAAAATGGCATTATGGGATATGCCAGCTATCGTCATAAGCTGTCGGGAGCGGGTGCAGTGTTGTGCATGTGCTTTTTTTTTTTTTTTTTAGTCAAGAGAGCGGGTCTTTTAAAATTTTGCCAAAAATCTTCCACTATATCTTTAAGTCTTGCTCTCTTTTGCCATCTTTCAGTCTGCATAACCTGTTTGGACATGTTCTCATTTTAAATATTTCACTGATACTATGGCTGTGTTGGAACGTCTGCCATAAGCATTTAAGATTAGTGTCCAAATGTCAAGAATTGCTTTGCGAGAGCTCTCTTCGCAAAGCATCATGGGATTTGTTATGAGCGGAGAGAGAATTACTGGGAGTGAAAAGTAGTGATCATTTTTCTGAACAGTCAGTTGACTGATTTCACTATAAAGTGCCCGCTCTATATAGTGATTGAGGGGTCATGGCGGATGTTCGGACGCAGCTTAAATGTTTTTTTAAATACCCGGAACTCATTAGGGCCAGTGAAATTAAAACAAAATTGTGAACTTTTAAATCTTTACTACAGATTTTATATTTGTTTCTAATCCCAACATTTAAATGTTATGATTCAATATTTTCTTGCTCATAGATGCCCGTGGACTGATCCGCTGGATGTTGATGGTAAACCCTGAGCGGCGAGCAACAGTAGAGGACATAGCCAATCACTGGTGGGTAAACTGGGGCTGGAAGAACAGCGTCTGCGACTGCGAAGCCCAGCGGGCCCGTTTTATCGATTGGCAGATTCGCACCGAGCCACGTAATAATGGGGCCAAGGCTGCAGCCGTGCCCCAGATCCTGCGGCAGAGGCCTAAAAAATCGAAGAAGGAAAATGTTGAGGCTGGTCAATCCCAAGAGGCAGCAGAAGACAAGCCAGGTTTGAAGAGACCCAAGGGCATTTTGAAGACCAGAGTCACTGAGAAGCAAAGGTCCACCAGTAAAGAGGAAGTGGATCTGAGTCAAGCAGCGCTGCCTCAAGCTGAAGGTGGAGAGGAGGCTTTAAGCCCTGACAGAGAGGAAGAGGAGCCAGTGTTAGGAGGTGGCTCACCAGCTAAGATGATACCGTCTCTACCAAAGAAAGGCATATTGAAAAACAACCAACAGCGGGAATCAGGGTACTATTCCTCCCCAGAGCGCAGTGAATCCTCTGAGATTTTAGGAGGAGCAAGCATGTCATTGTTAGCCACCCCTCCTCCTAAGCGGGTGATGGGAAGAAAGGGCATTCTGAAGCGAAACGGCAAGTACTCTACCTACAGTGGGCCACCCTCAGCAGCAGCAGTGGCAGGGGTACTGGGCGAGCCTCCTTCTACAACCGACTCCGGTCTGTCCCGCAGTCAGAGTCGGCCCTCCAGCATCGTGGGGGAGGACAGCTCCATCCTATCGCTTTCACCGAGTTCCCTTAGCGGAGCAGAGTGGCATCCCTCCAGCCCACATCACCGCTCAAACATCAGGGCTTGCGTCTCGGCTGAAAACCTGCTGCAACTAGCCAACTTCAAAGGTCTGCAGACTGCACCACCCATCCAGGGGCCCAAATTCAGCCGTGGTTCAAAAATGAAAGGCTCCCCAGGGGACAATGGCAGCTTCTCCCTGCTGGGGGATTTGGAAGACATGACTCAGGTGTACCAACAAGCCCTGGACATCAGCAGCAATCTTACCTAACAAGCTGGTGGCAGAGGGAGAGGAAGCAGAGGGATTTGATTGTGACTCTGTGTGTGCAATGAAGTGTTTGTGCAGCATTAACGACCAGTGTGTTACTGGGATACACCTTTGGGAAGCCGTGACAAAAGTTTGGTTGCAAAAGATATGCTTGCGCTTACACAACTGCACACACAGATGCACATGTTTATGTGTAATTCTCTGTTCAGTGGAAATTCAAGTTTTAGGCTTTGTGAACAGGAGAGAGACTCTGAGCTGGCACAGGAGAGAGAAAATGCCACCCAGTATGCTGTCCTGGCCCGCTGTAGACTCTGCTGTGTTCAAGATGTTTACATATTTAGCAAGAAGGCAAGTCAGAATCACAAACGCTGCAACCAGAAACTGGTTGGCTCTCCTTTTTGTACACCACCAATGTCTGAGTTTACAAAAGCACCTTAAAACTCACACAGAGCACATGCTTTTGTGATCTTTACTTCCTTTAAAAAGAAGAAACAAACCAGGGTCTTGTTCTGAATTTAAAAAGAAATATCAATGTTTATTTATTATTAATGTTTTTAAGCTTTAGTTGTAGGTGCCAAACTGGTGGGTGGCTGGTTGATACTGGAATCTTCACGTCTCCAACTCTTTGGGTGAAACTGACATATATAATTATGTTACTCAGTGATAAACATATTATTACTCAACACATAAAACCATGCTTGTGTCTGTAATACACAGGCAAATATACTTTCTTAAAAGTGTATGTCCTATATGCGTATGGTATGAAGAATATGTAGGAAGTGCCTTTTTTGATTCATAATAAAAATTATGTATGTTGTTTCCTTAAAAGAGAAGGAAAAGCCAGCCCACCCTGAGACCAGTTTTATTTTTTTAATGTTTGTGAATGTGGAGAAACCCAGGGCCTTCAGAGCATACCTGACTTACTTTCCTTGTACTAGGGTTTAAAGGTTGACCTTTGGTAGGTGAAATCAAACTGTCTGGTTTTCTCCTTTTCTTTTCATCCACATGGATCGGAGCTGAGCTTGCTTTTTTCAATGTTTAAGTTCACTGTTTGTTTTATGCAGCAGTGTAGGTTCTGCTGAACATTTTTTTTACTGGAATCACAAGGAATCGCTCATCAAGTGGGACAATTCTGTGTATTGTGGTGTCAAAGGTGATATGGATAGAGGTTTTGAAGTTGGTGGAATCTTGATACGTTGATAAGGTGTGTTCACCAATTAGGAAAAAGATTCCCATTTCAGCATTCAGCTGGTTGATCTGTTTGCAGTAAACCGGTCACAGTCCTGAACTGTCCCTGTATAGTACTTCTGTTGGAGAGATGTGTTTTCACTTTAATTTTATGTTTTACCAAAGACGTTTCAGCTGTTTTCCACCGTGGGCCCGGTTAATATTTCACCCGCAGCTCTTCAAAAAAGCAAAGTTAAGCTTTTTGTTTTGCTTGCCGATGACACAGCAAATTCCTCAGACGAAACGCCGGAGACATGTTGTTCTAGAGATCTCTAATCATCCCGCCCCTAACCCCGACTCAGCACAGGTGAAATCTGCAGTCTGTGCTTAGCCTCCCAGCTGTGTATACTTGTTCATTGTGCCCACAGTGCACAATTAGCCCGCCATTGTTTTATTGGAGCGTGAGAGGGAGTCAGTGCGTGGAGAGTTATAGCCGCAGGGAAAAGAGAAGTGTGTAAAAGAGATATGCGATTCAGAAGATAAGGGAGGATGTGTTTGTAGAAAGCAAGAGGGAGCAGAGTGCTAGAAGCAATTTTTGATGGACATGCAATGTAGAATAGAGGGTGTAAAGAAAGTGATTAAAAAGAGTAGATGGAAAGTTTTTTGTACCAAAGATATGACGAGGCTTTGAAATGATTAATAGGCTTAAATGAGTCCTTCTAACTCGGGTAACCCCCCCCATTTATAATTGTTGGAGATGCTGGAGGCTGTTGATGCAACTTGTCTAGAGACATTTTTTCTTTATAACCTTAGAAAACGTATTACTCTTAAACATCAACAAACATACATCGTATCAAATGATAAAGATGGTAAAAACATGCAGTTGGTGAGCCCAAAATAAAAACCATGTTGAAAGTTTTCAGTAGTCAGCTCGTGTGAAGGACAGATCCTGGGGTACTGAGTTTAATAAAAGACCCACTGCTTATAATATTGTATTTAATTGCCTTTTGTATTGCATTTTAATGTCAACTGGATTTACAGTGAAAAACTTATACTATGTTAGTATTTTGGTTTATTACGCTTCTGTTTTTGATTTTCCAAAATGTAAGAAATGTTTATTGCTTTATGTATGGCAGAAAAGCAAATACTTCCTTCCTCGAAGTATTAGAATTTCTCTAAAACAGGCACACTAATATGGCATGAAATTGGTGTTGTAACTAAATATTTCTCTGTTTTGACACACCAAAATGTCAGAGTAACTTAAACAGTGTAAAATGAAAAAAAGACCTGTTTGGAAAAGGTGGGAAAAAAATAATCTAATAATTTTTTATTAGCCAAAGCATGGGAGACCCAAAATATTGAAAAAGAAATAATTTGATGATGAAAGTTTAACTCTGCCAAACTGGAAATAACTGGTGCATACTTGTTAGTTAGCAGAAAGTCTAATCATAAGAAAACTTGACTGGATGTTGTTATGACAATAATAATAAGTTTAGTATTATTATGTTATTTAAGTATTATTTTTGTTACTGCTCATTATTTCATTTTTTTTTTCATGTTTAATTGATTTTGTTGGTGGGTAATCCTGGACTTCCAAGGTTTGTTAAGTTGTGTGCCTTTGGAATTTTTCATGATTTTCTTTTCTTTTTTTTTATTATGAAAATTGTTTTTTTTTTTGTACTTGTATTTATTGATCAAGCCATTTTAGACAGTGTGTTGAGATTCAGACACACTGCATTTAAAACGCCTGAGAGCTGTTTCATCTGACTGAATAGAACATCTCTGGAATTCTGTAAAACTTTTTAATTCAGTTTTCAGGTCAACACAATGCCCATGTAGTACTGTAACAATTCAAATAAAAGGATCTAAAAACTTCTGGATTTCTTTTTTTGGCTTATTCTCTTTACATACACTCAGTGACACAGGCGAGTGTAAGACTCAAAGGGAATAATGAAAATTAGCGAAAAACTCATATTTTAGTGATGCCTAGACCTGCTATTACAGAGTTTAGCTGATTATAATTTCTACTTCAGAAATTAATATCTCCAAATAAAAGACATTATTCTATGACTTTCTGGTTCAATATAAGTCTAAAATATCTTCATGATAAAAATATGGTGTTTTACAAAACAATAAATACCCTTGATGTTTTCCATATTTTGTTCTAACCATGTGTTTTGGTCGGACATTATTTGATAGCCTGACAGTAAGCACTGCTTCATTTTCTAGTTTAGTAGAATTGTTGTTTTAAAGAAAGGCATTTGTATCCAGCGCTGTGAAGAACAAAAAAAAAGCAAATCAGACTAGTCAGAAAGCAGAATTTGGTTCTGAAACAATATTCCAAACTATGAACATTTAAGTAAATACAGTTCAACACATTAGAAACCTAGCAAAACATGTGGTCAAACATTACTGACAGGCAGGGTAAGGAGAACATTAATTGGAGATTGTACCACACTCATGACGCACCAACTTAAATGAACACTTGAATCAAAGTAATCCAACTTAATTATTAGATTACAATTAGAATTAATTAAGTCAGGAAAACTTAATTCAAATAGTTGTTACCAATTAATTTATGTTGGGGCAGCAATTTCTTTTAAAGCCGGGCATACACTGTACAGGGGGTAACGAGGGGAGCTCAGCCTCTCATGACTACCTCCCAAACAGGAATTGTCAGGTCGGGAGTAAGTGGGCATGCACAAACAAAGGATTCTTCTTTTTGTTCTTCTTCCTCTCAAATAAAAACACAGAAGTATGGCGTACATACATCGTGAGCTGTGAACTCACATTATACGACAAAACCCTGCATGCAACGATTGAAAAAATCACACAGTGTATGCCCGGCTTTAGAGTGCAAGAGGCCCATGGTGGCTCTGAGGGAGCTGCAGAGATTCAATATTTAGGGAGTGACTCTGTTGACAGGACAACCATTCATGAATTCCACAAATTTTATCATCAGAATTGTTGTAAATGATAATTTACCCATTTTAGAGCCATTGAAATAAGTTGCAGAATTATCTTGGTGGCTGAAGTGAACCAGAAATGCCTTTGAAACTTGTCTCTAAAAAACAAGTGGATCTGTTCTAGTAGCACGGCCATTAGGGTCTGATTTTCAATAAACAAAAAAACATTGTCTGTGGGAATTATCTGTCCTTTAACAATTAATCTCACTGATAGACAGCTTGCAACAAAATATATCAAATTGGTGCTTCGTCCATCCAGAGAAAAAGGTACACTTTCTTTGGGATAAAACGACAGTAAAGAAAAATATCTAGAATCTATAGTGTCTTTTAACAGGAAAACATAAATATATAATTAAATCTAATTCATTCTTCCTATTTGTGTATTTAATGGTATTTTAGCTATAACCTGAAAACTGTCTGTAAATCTAAAACATTTTGTTTAGAGACAGATGTTGCTGTTGTTTTTTTTGATGTGGGGAATCTGTATTAAAAAGAACCAGAAGTTAGAACAAACATTTTCACTTTCTAACAGTAGGACATGTGGTGAGCTATAGCTAGATAGATGCCCTGATTTCCTTTCCATATTAAGAACAGGTGACCCAGATGCTCGCTAAAACTCAGAAGGGGTCCCCTATGATTTACTTGTTTCATCCTAATTTCAAAGTGGGAGGAAAAAAAGCAGTTTGGGTTGAAATGTTTCTTTAAAACTTTATGTCAGTTTTATGCATCTCAGAAGTTTAATTGAATGTCTGGGTTTGTTAAAAGCAGACTGCCAGCCTGTCCAGAATTTACCAACCAATGAAAATGTGCCTGGTTTGAGGGTGGAAACAGTCAGTTTTTCCACACAACTTAAGCCAACGTAGTTAAAATGAAATTAACTTGATGGATGTTAAAGTGATACTCCACCCACATTCTGTTTCATTTAAGTATTTACAATACACTTAAAGTGGCCTTGAAAGATGGCTGTCAAATAGCTCAGTGGTGATGGTCAGCATTGATTTACAATGAATTCCAGTTACATTTTATACAAAAAGGAAACACAAATCACATAATTTACTTATCTAAAAAACACCTCAAACCAAATATATTCCCATTCTTTAAATGTCCACCTCCATAGTATTGATAACTGAACTTTGTATATAATGCATGTCCCCTGATTTTCTAAAGGTTAAGAGAAATAAACGCTCCAACAAGGTAGTTTTTCTGATTGTAAGCGTTGTAATCTACAAAAGATATATATAGTGAACTAGATTGAAAACATTGATTGAGGACTAGATTGAGTCAGATTCAGGAAGGAGAATCTCTCCTATTCTCTAAAATAAACGGGAAGAAACAGAAGTACTTTTTTGAAAATAAATACAAATACACCATACAGTCTCAGAAAAGATTATCCCCTATCACACATTTCCTCTGTGCTCCTGGGACATATATAAAGATATGCAGTTGAAAAATGGACATACTTGTGCTGAATCTCCTCCAACAGAACTGTTTACCAAATGTAAGTTGAAAAAAAAAACACTTTTTATAAAAACCTGTTTTAAGTCAGGAATAGCTTTTATTTATTTGCTAAATGCCAGGATAATGAAGGGCTTTTTTTTTCTTAAAGAAATATATTTGCTTTAATTGAAATTAGTTCTTTATAGATGCCATTTCCAACTGTTGGCTTTTGCACATATCCTGCTCTGTAATTGATTTGTCTGTGTGCCTAAAATGATTGCTTAATTGCAATAACCTTTTTAGTCAAACCTTTATCTTCCTGTCTGATGTATTGAGACATCCCGTTTCCACATATTATAATTTTCTCTTGATGCCATCTGTTTTGAGCGTGCGCCTCTTCCTCCTGCAGCCAAATACCACCTCTTTCGTCCTCAGCCTCAACCAGGCTTGCATTAGGGCTCATAGAACAGCAAATAGCCCAACCAATGTTACACACCCTATTCAGAGAGCTTAAAGGAATAGTACACCCAAAACATGATTAGCCTTCATTTTCTACTCACCCCCATGCTGAACAACACTCTGGAGTACTTTTTTGATATCTCAAATGCATCTGGAGATCTGGGAGGCTTCTTGCTGTCTCCTCACATTCAAATAATGGAGGTCCATGGCGCCCGAGGCAGAAAGGTCCATAAAAGTCCACAAAAAACGTGTCAATATTCCTCCATACTGCTCGTCCAATGTATTCACGAGTCGACGGAAACCGTGGCAGACCAAACCAGATGAAAGTGCGCATTCAGCGTCTGCTCTGCCGATAATGCAAGCGTAGAAGAAGAAATGTGCTGATTACCTGTGCAAAGAAAGAAACAACGAAAGAAAAATGTCTGAGGACTTCAGTGTTGAGGAAGAGCATGAGTTCTTTGCCGAGCTGAATGCGCACTTTCGTCTGGTTTGGTCTGCCGTGGTTTCCGTAGACTCGTGAACGCGCTTTTAGGAAATCCTATACACTACTGTTTATGCTCTAAAAACATTCTAAATGACTTCGTTTCGAGTAAATTATGGATGTCAGCAGACAGCAAGAAGCCTCCCAGATCTCCAGATGCATTTGAGATATCAAAAAAGTACTCCAGAGTGTTGTTCAGCATGGGGGTGAGTAGAAAATGAAGGCTAATCATGTTTTGGGTGTACTATTCCTTTAAGGACCAGCACCAAATACCCTATATAATCATTCTTTTACCCCTTTAAGTTTGGTATCAACACCTGAGCATTCTTTTGTTGATTACAGTTAGCGTTAGCAATGGCTTTTTTGCATTAAAAGTAAGTAGTGAACTGTAGCTCCAGCATTTGACAGAGCTGGCAAACATCTGGCAAACAGTACTATTTTGGGTTAGAAAGAGAGCAGGTGAGCTCAGATGTGCCACCTACCAGGTAGGAGGTAGGAGTTACACTCTCTTCCAAAAATTTTGTCACCCACATGTCCAATTCTGTGGACGAGAAATGTAAAAGAAATCTTGACCAAGTTACACTAAAGCAAGTAACTTTTGTTATTGCATTTAGCCCACCTGCTGGTAATTACCTGAAAACCAAACAAACTGACTGTACGAGTATTTTCTGCTCTGCGGAGAAATGCAATTTAGTTGTAATTAGAAAATAGACAAACTGAAAACAAACAGCAGCAGACACTATGGATGCCTGGCTGCGGGAAGAAACAAGAGTGTCTGTTTTTTAGGAGTTAGAGAGTCAACTGATTGTCGAGGGAGAACATTGCCGCTGCCGAGTTAATTTGATCCACATTTTGCAAGGAGGAGGGGGATAGTGTGTGTGGTTGGATGGCTGGAAGGTCTGTAAGTTTTTCAATGCTTTGGTTCTGATGAGTTGGAAAAGCATCTCCAGTCTGAACAGGCCAGACATAAGCAGGGGCTGCAAAAGTATCTGCTCCCCAATGAAATGATAAATCAGGGGACCTTCAAAAACAGAGAGAAACCATTTTTAGTTTTGCTACTTGAATAAGTTGGCAGTTTTAGTATCAGGTTCATCATATTTTCCATGCATCTTTCACAAATGTCTTTATGTGAATAGAACATTTTTTCCCGTGATAAGTTTATGTAATGCATTTTGTTGTAGCAACCATTTTGATGCATACAGTAATAAGCTTTCATTGCAAAAGCTGTGCATGAGTGCGCCACAAAAAGGAATAACAAAAAAGCCTCTTTTAAAATGTCAGATGCTGCACCCTTGATACTCATCTGATCTTGGTTTCAAAGGGATTTTTTATGCCTTCAGAACAATTTCTGCTACACTTTTTGACCCTTAAATAAAGCCCAGCTGCTAGACCCTCTGAACTATTTCCCTCCACCCAGAAGTCTTGAGAAGGTGAGCACATTTGCCCCTGGAGGTGGGGGCAGAGTATGCTCAGTTACACACCTCAAACCGCCCAAGATTGTGTCCCCTCTTATGGCATGACCCTTTCACCATGCCCTGCAGATATGGAAGTTTGCATAATCCTGAAGGATATAACCTGTTCTTTGGTTTTAACTTAAAGGAATGACTTTAAGAAGTCTTCTCTCCGTCTTTCTGCAGCTTCCCTCGAGCCATGAAAAAAACAAAAAATAAAAAAGTCATTGCATGCGGAGAGGGCTTTGGGACATGAAAGTTCAAGAATTCATATGCACTTCAAATGAGTTTACAAGTCCTTTTGTTTTCATGGGTTCATAAGAAGAAAAAGGGAGGGATATTCTTCAAATTGAGCAGAAAGCTGTGAAGGATTTGGCAAGGCCTATGCTATCTTGGCGTGTCTCAGCTCTGCTGCAGGCAGGATGTTTCACAGTGAAAGTTTAGGGTGGCTGCTGCAAACTGAGCTACATTTTCATTACAGAGAAAATAAACAGGAGCCGGGGCATGAAAAAAGCCTTGAGTACAGTGAAGCACGTGTTCAGTCTGTTAAAGCTGACAAACGGCTTCAGGAAAACAGTCCGAGAAGCTGCCTTCCATGCGTTACAGATTTTGCATACACATACTTACATGTGCACCTATTTTATTTTAGTTTTATTTCCTTTCATTCTTTTGTTGGACAGATTTTTTTAACTGCCGTGCCTGCAGGACTCCTTCTCCTCTGCACTGCTGTGATAACATTGTGACTGGATGTGGAATGGAATAAGCTTCCCTCCTTTCCTGTGCCGCTTCCCACTCCCTCTATCATTCATCCTCCATCTAGCGGACCCCTCCACTCGCCCGGCTCTCCAGCCCTCTCCCTGTCCGGTGACTATTTTTAGCGGCGGCACTGCTATTCTGGAATTTGTTGCTGACTGGCTTCTGCTGGGTGTCTGGGCGGCGATCTCTTCAGGAATGTCTGGCCCACTCTCAAAACCACTCCAGAGTCCCAGAGCAGGGAGGATGGCTCAAGGCTCTGATTACAGCTTTAAGTCCACTGTAGCTGGAACTCATTCTTCCTTCAGCAAAAAACTCACAAATCTGACACAGGAGAAGACATTGTTTTATTTCCATGCCATTCAAAATAAGTGATGCACTATTCAGAGATTTGTAACCATATTCTAATTTATGATTTTTTTTTACTTTGACCCACTGATACTAATTCTTTAAGAGAATTCCAAATCTATATATTTTTTTAATTTTATGAGTAAGTAAGAGCAAATACTAAAAAATATATCTTTATTACGGAGTCAGCATTAATAGAAAGGTTATAGAACAATCCTCATTGCTGCACATGGACCTTTGCAGCATGTTTTGCTCCTAGCCTCTCTCTTAACCCTTTTTCCTGGCAGTGTAGAGTAAACTAAAGGACACATTACTTCAATTCAGCTTATTTATATAGAGCCAATTAACAACAAATGTCATCTCAAAGCCCTTTACAGAGACAACTCAACCAGATCATACAGTCAAACTGATTCGGTTTTCTATCTAAGGAAAACCTCCAGATTGCATCGACTCATTGACTCAAAGGCAATCCCTTCAGAGTTTAAACTGTGTTTAGCAATGTGAAATATCTTTTACCATATCAATCTGTAGGAAATGCAGATCTTTACTTTTACTAAAAACTTTAAAGCTGTTCTCACTGTTTTTAAAACGATCCATGATAGAGATTTCAAAGTTGACAATAATTTCACTGTTAATCCATTAAAAGTCTTGCTGTCTCTCTCTGGCCGCCTGAATAAGCAACAGACATGCAGTGTTGCCAACTCCTTAGTGAGGAAAGTAGATATTGGCTGTCCTAGAAGTCACTGCAAGGACTTTGAAAGTTGTCCACTCACTTTAAATGCATTTTCCTTGAGTAATTTCATAACCCTGGGTAAACACTTTTCGAGATGAAAGGTCATGACTTGGTAAGAGCAGAGGTGTAAAGCATATTTTTCAAATGAAAGCCCAATAGCAAAAGAAAAAAGAAAAAACAATGACATAGCTTTATATTTTGCACTGTCTGTAATCAAAAAAATAACTTTTAGCTTCAGTTTGTACTCATTCATATAAAACCGAGGTATTATCTGCATAATCCCAGATATATAACTGCTCTGTGCTCTAAATGATGGGTTGTGGGTTTAGCTTGAGTTCAGTGGGGACGAGTCAAGGCCGTGCAGAGGTAGAAAACTGTAACCACAGGAAAGCCATGAGAAACTATAGCCGAGTTGTCCTGCTCACCGGCCATTCAAATAATTAAAAGACTCCATGAGAACTCTGTCTTTGCAAAAGGCTGAGGCAAAAGCTGGAGAGAAGAATCATTCCTGGCGGAAGTTCAGAGATGTGCGGCCTGGCTGCTTCAGGACCCAATTCCATGGTTTTAGCGCTGCTGGTTTTAAAGCATCCTTCAATTTGGCCTTTGTCTGAGAGTTTTTTTAGTTGACCATCCCCCACTCAAATTTAATTCACCCAAATCTTTAAGTGGAAACCCAGCAGAAAGACCTGGAGGGATGGATGTATCCTCCAGCTGGCCTACATTCCTCTGGTTTCCACTTGTGTCTGCTTCTTTTACTTTATGGGGTCAGTGTTTCTGTGATTAAAAGTTCTCTCTTCACTCTTTTTTTCTTTAAGCTGTCTTTCCATTCATAGGTGTTTCCTATTAAACGCTTTTGCCTATATGATTTTGTGTAAATTTAAATTGCCCAATAACTTTACCAGGGAAACTCCCATCCAGTCTTGGCCTACTGTCAAGTGTGTGAGTGTGCTGCGTTGTCTTGCAATTCTTCTTCAACAAGTCTTTAACAGTACTGTGGTATGGGGTGTGGTGATCTTGCACCAGTGTTGTGACATTAAACTTTCTCACAGTCTGCTACCTTTTAACTCTTCCCATGGCTTTATCATCCTACCAGCTGACTGGCCATCTTCAAAGTGGCTTACCAGTGATTGATATGAGCACAGTTGGTGAGTCCTTATCCTGTTTCCTCCTGCTTTGAAGCACCCTGGAAGAGATGGTTTCACACGAAGCCAGAGCTTTATAAGATTCCCATGTGAAATCCACTGTTCAAAGCTGTGTTTAAAAAAAGAAAGCAGATATTTTCCTTCTAAACCATGTTTTTTTTATGATATTTGTCTCATTTTTGCTCCTTCTCAGAGCTATACATCAGGACCTTACATTATAAGCTATGCTTGAGATTCTAAAAAATTCAGTAGTGTAAAGTTATGCAGTAATTGTTAAGTTAAAAAATCATCTAAAGAAAATCATACTAGACATTTCTTTTGTTTGTGTGGCAAATAAAAAAAATTACATCATTTTCATCTGTGGTTCTTAACCCTTTAAGGCGTAGACCATGAAATAATAGACAGAAAATTCTAACTTTTCAAAATTAGAGTAGTCATTGCACAAGAAAATTGGTATAAGTAAGATTAGATCATTTATTTGCATCAATTCTAATACATTAGGCAGTACTTTATAATATTTTATATGTTTTCTCTTTACTATGATAAAATATAATACACTTGGCTTTAACAGCTTAAAAATCTGTCTCACGTGTGCTGTTGTGTTTAACTACACTGCAAAAACGATCTAGAAATAAGTAAAATTTTCTTAAATTAAGTGTATTTACCCTTAATTTCAGTAGGTAAACAAGATGATCTACCAATGGAATTAGTGTTTTTACTCTTAAACTAAGATAATTAGATAATATGCACTTGGAATAAGACAATGCAAATGATTTTTCTTATTTTAAATGTAAATTGTCTTGTTCCATTGGCAAAATGTCTCACTGCACCTTTTTAAAGAAAAAATGACTTATTAAGATAAAATTTTTTGCAGTGTAACAAATCAGAATTGTTCTTAATCAAACTGTTTCTATTGTCTATATGACAATTTTAGGAAGCCTCTCAATGCAAGGAATCTGGAAATAAATGAGTCTTTCAAATGGATAATGACCACACATATAGCATCAAATTGGTTAGAAATGTTTATAAACTCCTTAAATGCAGTAAGACAAATTAGGTTGTCTCTTAAATCTTTCATTTAAGTGTTTAAAAACATTTAAAAGTTTAGCCTTGTCAGATCAGCATCCTTCTCCAAATGTTTGTCATAGATTCACATAAAAAAAGAAACACAGTCAATGTGGATGATCTACTGTATACCATAAATAGCTGTTTAGGTATATAAAAAAATATCAAAAAAAAAATAATAGTAACACTTTGCCACCATCTAGAATTAATAGTTTTACATTTTTATGTTTATACAGCGAGATGTTAATAGTTAATTTAAGAGTTAAATCACCATATTAAGTCTGTCCTCTTCGGACAATGTTTCCTTAGCTTTTTACAAAACATGAAGACTTCTGTATCAGGTTAAAGTCCTGCATTGGCAACAAGAAATAAGACTGTTGGACTGAAATATCCCTACTTCATTGTTTTGGAACATGGTTTACCCTTTATCTACTCTTCAAACCTTTCTCTGTTAAAATGTTAAACTATCATCTATTCACAGCTATTCAAAGATAATATAATCTATGATAAAATTGTACAAGTGGGCTCTTTATTGTTCTTTTTTAATATCAATCTCTCTTTGATCTTAATTTTCTTGAGACCATAGGATTCTGTTTGCCATCTCTTTCTTTTCTTTGGTTTCTCTTCACAGATTCTTCATGAGATTCAAGAAGAATTTATCTTAAATTGTGCCAAGTGGTTTTGCAGCCTTTGGGATGTCTTCTACCACTCCTAATCCTATCATCTTTTCATCAAAAACCATTTACTTTGGCATTTCTCAATAGTCATTGGTTGGAAAAGTTTACAAAAGGAGTACATTCACATCAGATTGGCAAAGACTTGGGATTATATTTACAGGGTTAAAGGGTTTTCTACATCTCAAATAAAAGCCTAGTTTAAAAAACAATCCAACCACAGAGAGATCAAGAGTTTCTTAAACTTTCTTAGGAAAGTTTTTGCAAAATACACTTAGATTAAGTATTGTTTACTGTTATCTAACTAGAAAATTGACAATCTTGAGAGAGAAAGGCAAGCAATGCAGTTCATCTTTGTGATATTTCAGATCAGCCAATTACTGTTCGCAATATACTGTAGATCATTTTTATATATATATATATATACACAAACAGATTTTTTTCATTGATCATTGGTTTCTGTAACAGATTCATCTCACAGAGATATATATATATATATACACAAACAGATTTTTTTCATTGATCATTGGTTTCTGTAACAGATTCATCTCACAGAGGCTAATGTTTTTAATCTTTTGCTTTTGTTAACCTTGATGACTATTTTTGTTTATAAACCTAGAACTGAAAGTGTCTGCCTCAGTAAAACACGCCTTGCTAACTGATTGTATCTTACGCTGTAGGAGTTTTGTTGTAAAATGTAATTTCTTTTTGTACATAGGCCATTGTTAGTGGTTTTGAGAGGACCTGCAATTAAAGGAAAAACAAAAGAAAACAGGAATTAGTGACCTCCCGGTCATAGCTTGTTGTCCTTTTTTCCTTTCACCTTTACCTGAGGTAATTATAGTATATAGTTTTTCAACTTTCACCTTAAGAATAACCTGAAATGCTAAGAATGATAGTGGAAGCGTAACTGCTCTCATTTTGTATATTAAACTAATTCACAGCTATAAATCTGTAAGCAACCCTAGTTTGGAAACAGTATTTTAATAAGGTAGTTTTATTTGGTACTGTTAATGAGAGCAATCTTAATTAGAATATGTGAGCAGTCAGTTAATTTGGTACCAATCATCGAAAATGCTTTGTTTGGATTTTCGATACATTAAAAGGACTGCAGACATTAAAAAGGCAAAGATGTCATCATGATATATTTAACACATTTAATCAAAGTTGTTTATGCTGTTGTAAGGACAGTTATGCTTACAAGCTGCCTGTGGGCTTTAGGTTGTCATTGAAAGTATGCTTATTTAAGTAGTAATTCAACCCGTTGGCATGTTTGTAAAGATACATTTACATTTGAATTTGGAGCATTTCTACAATTTTTCTTAGCTGACCTCTACAACATCTCACAAAAACTGGTAATTAAACCAAAGAGCTGTTCTACAACACTCCATCAGGGTGGTCTTTCTACCGTTGTCTTTCGGTAACAGGAAGAAGGAGGGAAAAAAAACCTTCCAGAAGTATGTGTGGCCTGACATTTGCTATCCCATTACAGCCCACCAAAGACATGGCAGTGTGCATAAAAAAACAAGAGACAGAAGGTAATGAAGTGCTAAGCACTGAGGTAATCATTCTTGAAGCAGTGACCCTTTCCCTGTTCCCTACTCATCCTGACACCAGGGTTCTTTCTTTTTCATTCTGCTTGCCCCGTGTGCTTTTGCAAGAATGACAAGAGATTCCAACTGATAAATGAAGATGCCTTTTCTTCCCAAGCGTTTTTACAAGATTAAATGCATCTACAGGGTTTGATCTTGTGCTTCTTCTCAAAGGGATTAAAAGTTCCCTCAGGCAGATGAATGAATTGGATCGGTTTAGGAAAAGGGGAACATCCTAAGAGGATATTAGCGCCTCGCTGACATTTTGGCTGCTAAGATGTCAGCGAGGAAATTCTTTTAGGAAGGAGTTGAGTTTCAAGTAAAACCGAGTGTTTTGTAGCTACAGGTGAGTTCTGTTTGATCCTCACTGAAGATGACATTTGGATGGCTGTGTGCTTTTTCTCTCAGGCAAAGATACTAATCTCCCTTTGGCAGCTGCGGTTTAGTTGGGTGGGGGTTTTACTGAGGGTGTCTTTCATTAAAGTGAGACAGATGAGTTGTCCCCCAAAGATTCTTTTTATGAGTTGTGACCATCTGGGCCATTCCTTTCTATCTAAAAATATGTGTATACTTTCCTTTCTTTCATTTTTTTCCCTCTTCCCATTCTTTTAACCCCAAATAGCAATGGAATGAAGAAGAAAAACAAATGAAAAGATAGTGCTTTGAAATGGATCTATCCCAGCAGTCTTCTTCCACCTCCCTCTTTGCTTCTGACCCTCTTCTTGCATCCACATGTGCAGGCTTGACCATAAAGGAAAGCATCCCACTTTTTGTCGCACGCAAAGAGGATTGGAGTGAGGCTGCTAAAATGTTGAGGGAAAAAAAATGTAGGGAGAATGAATAAATAATAACACAAGACACGAGAAGAAAGTGGCGGTTAAAACAGCGTTTATCTGTGGACCCTGCTGATAGAAAATGTAGAACAGCTGGGGAGAAGACTGAACTGAGTGAGAAAAAACAGAAGTTATATGAAGTGAAGTAGAACAAGAAGAGAGGGTGAGAGTTCTTGGTTTGGACAGATGGTTTAAAAAGGGGCTTTAAAAGATTGGACTTTCATGCAAGGGGAAATGGGTGGAGGAGCTTTGAAGAGCATAACAGTGGTATACCACAACACTGAATGGAAAGTAAAAAAAGACTAGCAGTCAAAAAGGGTAAAATAACAAGAAGGACAAATTCTCTGAAGAGCAAGTTGAAAGAAAACAAACTAGAGTGCAAATGAATATTCAAAAACACTTGAAATAATATGAGAACAAAAACCTAGACTAATTTCGACTGGTTCACACATATTACATATTAGTACTTTAACCTCTTAAGGTTTTAGCAAACCCCCCCACCCCCCACTTACTCACACATACTTTCTGGTTTCAATATTCCTATGGGGACTTTCTATTGACTGTGATTCATTGGTAGATGAGTACTACAGCCAAACAGGAACCCTTACCCTAAACCTAACCATTAAGGGTTCATACTTAACCCCAATCCAAACCTAAACTCAAATCACCACCTAGTCGTAAGCCCAACACCTAACCCTGAAAAAGTATTTGTACCCATGGAGACCAGATATTGGTCCCTAGTAGAGCACTCTGTTCCCACAATGAGAACTCCTTGGGTCAGTGCTCAAATGGCCCTGGTAGTGCTTCCTATGGCAGGCTACTATCACTTCAAAGGGCTTCATGTTAATTTTTATAGAAAATGGTCCCCACTATGTAAGAAATACATGTTCCCCCACACACATTACAACTATTATCTTGTGAGTGAGGGCCATGTGTTGGACTTGTATTATTTTTCATTCATTTTCAACCTTTTCTATGGCCCAACCTTAAAAA
>NW_015150708.1:873686-877073 GCF_000732505.1 Cyprinodon variegatus
TATTATTTTTCATTCATTTTCAACCTTTTCTATGGCCCAACCTTAAAAATAAACCTAAACCTAACCATTATCAGTGTCTGGGTTCTGCCCTCTGCTGGGGTTTATTTTTAGTTTCTTTGTGTTCTATGTCTTTGTCCTTAAGTTACCCTCTGTTGCCCCCTTGTGCTTGTTTCCTTTCCCCTTGGCTTCTTCCTAGTTGGTCTTGCCCACACCTGATCCCAATCTCCTGACTAGCCTGTCTTGGTTTAGTGTCCCAATATATACACCCCCTCTACAGTCACTCAGTGCTCGTTTGTATTTCTGTTGTTCCCTCGTCTCTGGCTCCCCATGTGGGTTTTTCCCTGATGTCCTCAGTATTTTGGATTTCTGCCTCAGATGCCTATTAAATCTGCAAGGCTCACCTCCTGATCTCTGCATTTGGGTCCTCAAAAACCTCCACCCAACCGTGGCAATCAGTGCATACTTCACCCTAACATTGACGGTAATTGACACCTTTGCCCTAGGTCTAACTGTTAGAGACATACAGTATACCTAACACTAAAACCTATCTAACCTTAACATGAACTCAATTCACATGTTAGCCCTAAACCTAACCTCCAACCCAAGAGGAGAACCTTTCCTCATGGGTACCAGTAACTCATCCCAAGAAGTACCTGTAAGTGTCTGCAAAGTGGCATATTCCTGAGTGATAAAGATGTTGAGCATTTTTACCTCCTCTTACTTAATCACATAAAGCAGTTCAGTACACTCAGTCAACCAGACATGGGGCAATAGTGGTCTAGGATGGGGCAAAAGTGATATAGGATGGAGCCACAGTGGTATAGGATACAGGAGTTCATTCTGCAACATGGAGGGACCTTCTGACGATGGTCTGAGGGCCTGGTGGGACCCGTATTTGGTAGCTTTGGTTTTGTCAATGTGTCCCAAGGCAACTTTGGCAATGGTCCCCCCCCGAGTATTTTAGAAACTGGTGATATCCAGTATGTACAATTACCTCAAGGGTTTACAAAACATGTAGAAAATATGGAATAAAGAAAATATCCAGGGAAAATATCAACTGTTGGGTGACAGGGACGTTGGATAGAAGTTTGCCCTGCAGTCAAAAGGTTATCGGTTCAAGCCACAGCTCCAGCTTTCCATGTCGTTGTGTCCTTGGGCAAAACAATTCACCCCCATTGCCTGCTGATGCTGGTCAGAGGGCCCATTGAGCCTGTGTACGGCAGCATTGCTTCTGTCTGTGAGCTCCAATTTAGCTTGGCACCATCAGTTTGTGAGTGAATGGGTGAATGACTGAGAGTTGCACTTTGCTTTGCTCTAGATTGGCCCTCTACATAGAGATAACATGGGAATCCTTCACTCCAGGTGAAAACTACGTCTTCACCGTAAACATACCTAAAGGGATATCTGAAACACCTTTGAATCTGTCCTGCAAGGAAATAAGGCAGTTGTGGAGCCTTACAGAGATCCAACCAATTCTGTGCAAGGCTAAAAATTAATTGGCATGTGATGGTAGAATGCATAGAATATTTCATTCATGCATTCATTTTTTTAAACACTTTCTTTATACAAATGACCTATTACAGGTTTAGTTAATCTCATTTAGTCTTTTAAATTTTTGATTTTTAAAACCTCTGTATGTAATGTTTTCTTCTCCTATTCACTTAAAAAAAAGGTCTTACATATTCATACCCCTTTTCAGACAATTTCAATTATTCATTGTCAGTACTCTGGCTGTATATACCAACGGGTTTATTTGGTGGAGGTTTTTGTTTCTATTTATGTTTAGGTGAATTTAGTTAATTTGGTTTTGCTTAGGTGTAACCAGTCTGTTTTGTTTGTATTTGGTTGATTTGTTTATTGTTGTTTGTCAAATTGTCAGAAATAAATTCCTTTTCATTCAATAATTCATTCGTCTTTCATTGTTTTGAATCCCCATCTTAAAATAATCAGCACATCAAGGCTATGGGGAAATTCATTGTCTTCCACCAAAAGGTTCTGACCCTTGGAAAGGAATATGGATTAAACACTTGGTGCACAGACAGAAAAACACTCTTACTGTAGACCACATCCTTTTAATATTTTTTTTCCAAAGGACTAGAATGTATTTTTTGCACAAAAACCCCTGACAATTTATCCAACAAAGACAAACCAGACATTTTCCAGAAGTCAGCCTTTTAATGTCACTTTGTCTTTAATGACAAAAGAGATTTAAAGTAAATATGTCTGTGTTTATCAGGGAGCTGTCAACAATTGTTCCTCTGATCACTGAAACTATTCTACCCTGAAAACTCAGCACCGAAAAACATCAAAGACGGTATAAAGGCATTCACTCTCCCAAGAGCCCCTTCTAACAACACAAATCTTTCACACTTAAATGACACACTCTAATAGTGAGCTTTCCACTGAGCAGGGTGGGAAAGATCAGGGAACTGATAGACATTCCTTGCAGCTTATGTCATCTCACTATGACAAAACATTCTCAATGGGATGTTAAAAACCAAAATAAGGACTCCTTGGACAACGTGAGAGCTGATATGTTTGGACAAGGGTGGTCCCAACTGACTGACCCAGAGGTCAGAATCATAACTCCTGAGGTAGAAATTCTCAGGACTCGTTCAAGCGAGACCTTGCAGAGGTGAGAGATGGACCAGGATGCCTTATCACCAACTCTCAGGGCAAACTAGCCGAAATAACTAGTTTATGGACCTGCTGACCACAAGGGCACATTCCAAGGATTCCGCCTAAAGACAGCGATGTCCTGCTGAGTTTACAGAGGACAGATGTCCTTCACAAAGCCTGTGTGGTAAAAAAACAGTGAGCAAAGTACATTCTTAAACAATGGCCTTTAAATCACAGTTTTTTTTTTTTTACTTTTACAGGTTTGAACTCATTCGAGTCTGTGATTCCCTGTGAGGTCTATCCATCTAAACTTTGAAAGGAGGTTTATACAGACGCTAAAGTTGGTCCAGAAAAAAATTAAGTCTTCACCTGGCAGGGTTTGCTACTTATGGTTTCGAGGTAAAAAAAGAAAGAAAAAGAAAGCAACTAGAGTCCTGTAAGGCAGAGGGTTTGTTGAAATCATGGTAAAAATAAATGTTTTTTTCTAAGTTAAGAAAAGAAATGTACACATAAGGGTTTTAGGGGTTAACACATATTAAACTATATTTACTACTATTGACTACTACAGCTGTGTCCAAGTGTTTGGTGTCAAAATATTTGGTGTCAAAAAAGTTTTTTTTCTTAGATGTTTCTATAGCAATTTGAAATCTAATAATACATTTGTATTCCATTCCTTATTCATTGCATTGTTTTCTATTCATACTTTTAAGTTCATTTAATGCCAAAATGTCTTACCTTCAATCCTTTGCTCACCCATAATCTTGTTAT